>NW_026729457.1:0-17000 GCF_030272615.1 Cryptomeria japonica | reverse complement strand
CTGCCTCTTGACGTCGCAATAATGCCTCTTCAAGACGAATCAATGAGACTCCAATAGCTCTGATACCATGTTGGATTTTGGCAAGATCAAGAAGTCATTGAAATGTACAAGATAGAGACATAATATGGGACAAGAATAAACTGTATTCTCATCAATAGAAAATGATCAACAACTTGTTCCATACAATGTAGATGAGCCTGCTTATATAGGCAAGGCTAGGGATATGTATGAGCACACAAACATGACATGTGGCTCAATAAGAAACAAGGGTAGGTAGGAAATAGGTGTGGGTAGGTAGGAGAAATAATATAATATTCCACATGAGGTGGATCACCCACCGAAGGTGGAATTATCACTCCACAATAAGTGGATATGATAGTGTAATAACAAGATCAACACCATAAGAGGTGGAATTTCTCCTACACACACTATCCCAATGTGGCACAAACACCCAAGTGTCTCATATCCAAACTACTATGAAATGCATTATCCTAAGTAAACTTAAGTAAGTGTAATAATATCCATGATGAATAATTATTTACACCAACAGACATATTTGGACTGAGTGATGAAGATTCCATATTTCATCTGCTAGATCTGCAGTCCAATAAAGAACTTAATCTCCCCTATGAGTGACATTTCAAACTCTTTCTTCATCTCATCAGTAAACTCATGACTCATCTTGTCATCTCCACCAAAGATGATGTCATCAACAAAAACTTCACAGATCAGCATCTGATCTTCTTCAGACATCAAGTAGATATTGGTATCTTCACTTGTTCTCTCAAATCCAATCTTCACAAGATGGGAATGTAGGTGCTCATACCATGCCGTAGGTGCTTGCTTTAGACCATATAATGCTTTGTGTAGCCTACATATCATGTCACTCTCTTCAGATAGGGTAAACCCATCTGGTTGCTCAATATATACCTCCTCTTCAAGTACACCATTTAGGAATGCAGATTTTACATCCATTTGATATACCTTGAATCTCTTAAAAGCTGCATATGCAAGAAGCATACAAACTCCTTCCAATCTGGCTACAGGAGCAAAGGTTTCTCCATAGTCTTCACCTTCTTCTTGAGCATATCCTTTGCATACCAGTCTGGCTTTATTCCTAATCACTGTGCCATCCTATTTCAACTTATTTCTGAACACCCATTTGGTGCCAATGACATTTTTATGCTCTGGTCTGGGTACCAAGAACCATGTACCTTTTTTCTCTATCTAGTCAAGTTCTTCTCCCATTGCCTTGATCTAGTCTTCACCATTATGAGCCTCTTTGAATGATTTAAGATCAAATTCAGAGATCATACATAAGTTTTCTTTGATCTTTCTTCTGGTAAGGATTCCTGCATCCTTATCACCTATGATCTGCTTGGGATCATGATTCAACTTGACATACCGAGGAATGGTCTTAATTGGTTCTTCTTTCTTTTCTTCTTCATCCTTGTCTTCATCAGTATCAACATTCACCGATTCAGGAACACTGTTCCTGGTGCTCGGTTGACTGACAATCGGTTCCTAGAAGATTGCAACCGGTTCATCTACAACTTGCTCACTGCTGGTTTTCTCAGTCTTCTCAGAGGATTCATCAGCTCTTACATTGATGCTTTCCATAATTCTTTGAGTCCTATTGTTGTAGCACTTGAAAGCTTTACTCTTGGTGGAATATCCTAGAAATATTCCTTCATCACATTTAGCTTCAAATTTTCCCTGATGTTCACTCCTCTTGATGTAACATTTGCTACCAAAGACCTTAAAATAGTTTACCATAGGGGTCTTACCGGTCCAATACTCATAAGGAGTTTTGTCCTTGCCCTTTTTGATGAGTACCTGGTTCATAGTGTAAACTGCAGTGCTCACCGCTTCTCTCCAAAAGGTGTGAGCAATCTTTCCTTATATCAACATAGTTCTAGCTGCTTCAACCATAGTCCGGTTATTCCTCTCTACTAGGCCATTCTGTTGTGGAGTCCGGGGGACAGACAACTATCTCTTGATGCCAAATTCTTCATAGTACTTGTTGAATTCACTGGAAGTGAATTCCCCTCCTTGATCAGTTCTGAGACACTTGATCCTTTTACCGCTTTCCTTTTCCACTAATGCTCTGAAAGCTTTGAATTTCCCAAAAGCTTCAGACTTGTCTTTCAAGAATGTGACCCACATCATTCTTGAGTAGTCATCAGTGAGAATCATGAAGTACCTATCACCCTGCACACTTCTAGTTTTCATAGGACCACATAAATCAGTATGCACAAGATCAAGCAAGTTGTCAGCAGTGAAAGATTTACCTTTAAAATTTGAGGAAGACATTTTTCCCAATTGACATTCTCTACACAAGGTATTATCCGGTTTGCTTAGCACCGGCAACCCTCTAACTGCCTTGATCTTACTAGCCTTCACAATGTTGTCAAAGTTCACATGGTAGAATCTCCTATGCCATATCCAGCTATCATCAAGCTTAGCCATAAGACATGTACTTATATTAGCATTTAGATGAAATAGGTTACCTTTAGTCTACATGTTGGTGGCTACCAATTTACCATCTTTACCTCTGATTCTGCAAACTCCATTCTTGAATTGCAGAGTGAGTCCATTCAAGGAGATGGACCATCAACCCAATACACATTGTCAGCACTACTCTTTCCATTCAAGGAGATGGACCCTCTGCCTTTGACCATGCATGGTGCATCATTGCCAAAGTGAACCACACCACCATCATACTCTTATAATGATAGAAACTTGCTTCGGTCACCAATCATATGGTGAGAGTACCCACTTTCAATGATCCACTCATTGGAATCATCAAACTGGGAGACACGAGCCTTCTTGTCTATCACATCTTCCTTTACAGCAACGAACAAAATGTCTTCATTCTCTTCATCTTCTGATTCCTCATCTATGACACCTTCATCAATTGCCACAAAACAATTTCTCCAGTTTCTTCCTTTGAATTTCTTGAACCTTTCCGGTTTGTCCTTGTTGTCACTATTAGGAGAGTTCATAGCAATATGTCCTATCCAGTTGTAGGAGAAACATTTCAAAGGTAGATTATCTTTGTATTTACCAGTTCCTTTTGGGAATGTCCTGGCTATAAGAGCTTCAAATTCCATCAGAAACTCTTCATCCTTCATTTCTCTATTCTGACTAGGTTCCGCACTAGTGCTAGCCTCTTTTCCTTTTCTGGATGGTATAGTAGAAGCTTTAAAAGCTGATTCTAACTTTTGAACACTACCATCAAAGCTATTCAGCTCATAGGCTATCAACTTGGCTATGATGGAGTCCAAGGATGCCTTAGACTTGTCTATTGATCTTAGCTCCTGAATAGCAGCAACCCTTATTGCATAGACCGGCAACAGGGATCTCAGGACTTTACTTACCATAGTGGAATCTTCTATTTGACCACTTGCACTCTTTATTTCTCCAACAATTGTTTTGATTCTTATTCGATACTGCTAAATGGTCTTTCCTTCAACCATTCTCATGTCTTCAAACTTTCCTCTCAATCTCTCTTCCTTAGCCTGTTTTACATGCTCATCACCACCATAGATATTTTCAAGAGCATCCCATACTTCTTTGGGATTTGCCTTGTCTTGAACATCAATAAACTCAATGTTAGAGAGACTACTGATGAGGGCTTCCATGACTTGCCCATTTTCTTATATCTCTCTCTTTTGGTCATCAGTGAGAGTACCAGTAGGAACAACATATATATTTTCAACATAACTCCAGTGTTGAACACCCATGCTTTTGATGAATATCTTCATCCTGCCTTTCCATATACCAAAGTTTTCCCTGTTGAACTTTGGACCTTCTCTCTTCATCATTTGGGTAGGATCTTTTCCTCAAGCGGTTAAGCTTACAACACAAAGGACCTGAATTACTTTGATACCAATTGTTAACCCATTGATGAACCACTAGTACCAAACCAGCACTGAGAGGGGGGGGGGGGTGAATCAGTACAGACACAAATACAGTCCAAAATTGATTGGATAGCAAACACTCACAATGACTGATAAACAAAGATACTGGTAAAATAGAGTGCAACCGGTAACATCCAATATAGCTCAGTCAGTCATGAACCGGTCACTCACTAAGCTTTTCTCTTAGCTCAATACCACATTATCATAATATTCACATGCATGAACTAGTTGACTTAACCATCAAATCTTCACAATAGTGAGTTCAATATGTTTTATAGACAGGCATAAAACATAGAACCTTCATGTGCATAACAGATAAAACAAAGCATCACAAGACAAAAGCATTTCACATGACACACATATTTTTCACGTGGAAACCCAACTGGGAAAAACCACGGTGGGGATGAATACCCACAAGCTTCTTTTTGAACTCTTTAGAAGTCCGCTCTATTAGGAGCCTTGTCCGGTTAAGAACAATACAATAGGTTCTGGTAGGAACTGATCTTGTTAGGGATCACTCGATTAAGGGATACCCAATTAAGGATTAAACACGGTAGGGTCACCTTGTTAGAGGATTTTAAGAACTCAATAGCTGAAAGGATCTCCTAAGCTTCTCTAGCTTCTCAAAACTCATTAGCTTCGAGTTACCTGGTTAAGAGATTTATAGCAAGCCGGTTAAGACCACCTGATTTAAGGGATTTTGAATCAAGCCTGTTAAGGCTACCCTGTTAGGGGATTTTACAACTGTTGAAGTGGTTAGAGATCAATAGGTATTACAATGATCTGGCAACAATCTTTTCCTTCTGCACATTCACTTTGAAGGCATCTCTTCTCTCCTATGGTCTGGCAACAATCTTGTATCACTTTCGTTGGATACACACTCACAACTTTTGCCAACAACTTCAGACAGAAACCTAACATCGACCTTATAGGGACATACAGGTTGGTAGCAAAAACCTAAAACCCTAAACCTGTTAGGTTGAGAAATTCAAACGGTTCGATCTTGACGATTGAAACATACTACATTAAATGCACCATACTTGAGTCAATCTCAATATATTTTCCATCGTCCATTATCCACCGTTTTCATGGCGGCTGATAACCCATCACGTGTTATCACTATTTGATAGACTTCGTACATTCTCGAGGTAGATAGGAATAGTCTTCTTCATGCAAGATCCTTCACGCACACAGAGCTTACGTGGCAACACAATCTGTCCTCCATCATACTGCTAACTCATCACACAAAGATCACCGATTGAGTCACACAGACTTGAGATACTCCAATCGGAAACCCTGAAGTGGAAGTTGCCTTACGAACTGGTAGTCATACAGTGCTTCCATGTGCCGGTTCCCATAACTGCATGCCGATTCACTTTGAACAAATGTGCTGCTTCACTTTGGCATATACTGGTTCACACATATGCCGGTATCTATTTCTTCACTTGTCTCATGTGTAAGTTCACACTATGTCTCATATTGACATCAATGACAACATACAATATCATTATGTCTTCATGCCAGTTTACATAAGGCTCACGCTGGTTCACATAATGCCAACAAATATGTTGTATACTATATGGAGAATGATTTTGTTACACCGAGCACCTATCCATTGACTATGGAAGAGATAAAGGTGAAGCAAGAACATATTCAAGCATTGATTGAAATAACATTTGCATTGACCGATTTAGAGTTTAATGATCTAGAAGGCTGCAATGATGCAAAGGCAATGTAGGATAAGCTCATATCAGTATATGGAGGAGACAAACATGTTCAAAGAGAAAAAGTAGACAGTCTGAGAGGACAACTTGTATCTATGAGGATGAATGAAGGTGAGAACATAACTCAGTACAGTACAAGACTAAAGGAGATTGTCAATCAAATGAAAGGAGCCGGTGGAACTATTGAAGAAAAGGATATAACAAGTAAGTTGTTGAGAACCCTTCTACCAGCTTATGCAATCTGAGTCTCTGCAATCAAGGAATTGAGGTCTGTACCTAATATGCCAGTTTCTTTAGATGCTACTATTGGTAAGCTACATGCATTTGAGTTAAGTAATTTTGATAACAGTGGATCTTCGATAAATAAAGTTGAATCTGCATTTAGTTCTTTTCATCTTGATGAATCTAATGATGACAATGAAAGAAAGTATAAGTACTTTGAAGGAGATCACACTGGAGCAAGTGAAAGATTTCAGAAGAACATGGAAGAAGTACACAAACTGTATGAGGAAATCAGAAAGCAAGAAGAGTTTGAAGCACTATTAGCCAAAAGGTTACCAAGAGGCAAAGGTAAGTATAGAGGAAAACTACCTCTGAAATGTTTCCATTGTGATAAGATAGGACATATGGCTTCTAACTGTCCTGACAAAGATTTTACTAAAAAGAGAGATTACCGAGATGACAAACAGAAAGATAATCATTATAGAAGACACCGAGACTTCAGAGGAAGTAATATAAAGACATGCTTAATAGCTGATGAGGAATCTAATGATGATAAATCAAATGAGACTGATACAGAGGAAGTAGTTTATGTGGCTATCAAGGATTGATCAAATTTAGAAAGGTATGAAGAAAAATCCCTAATATCTCACATAAACACTAATGATTCTTGGATTATAGATAGTGGATGCTCACATCATATGACAGGAGATAAACACAAGTTTGTTATGTTAGAAGATTATGATGGAGGGTATGTTAGATTTGGTAATGATGCACCATGTCTAGTAAGAGGTAAAGGATCTATAACACTTCTTCATAATGAAAGATGCAATGATGTTTATTGGGTTGAACGTTTGAAATACAATTTGTTGAGTGTAGCATAGCTAAACAACATAGGCTACTGAATAGAATTTTAGAAAGGAATTGTCAAAGTTCATGAGAAAAATGGAAAGTTAGCTGCTACCAGGACACAAACAAAAGGTAATACATTTCATTTTGACTTAACTTGGAATAAGTGTTTGCATGCAAAGATTGATGATACTTGGTTATGGCATAAAAGGTTTTGTCATGTAAATTTTGATAATCTGATCAAAATAAGTAAGAAGCACAGAGTAAGAGGTCTATCGACTCTTGAAAAACCTGAGAATGCTATGTGTCGAGGATGCCAAATGGGTAAGATGACAAGATCAAGATTTACAAGTAAGTCTTACACTTATAAGGGAATTTTAGATCTAGTGCACACTGATCTTTGTGGTCCTATGAAAGTTCAAAGTTATTATGGTGATAAGTATTTCATATTATTTGTGGATGACTATTTTAGTATGATGTCAGTAATGTTTTTAAAGGAAAAATCAGAAGCTTTTCACATGTTTAAATGGTACAAGGCAAGAGTTGAAAATGAAACAAGAAGACAACTGAAATGTCTTAGATCAGATAGAGGAGGAGAGTTCACATCTGATGAATTCAACTTATTCTGAAATGATCATGGTATTAAAAGACAAGTCTCTGCACCAAGAACTCCACAGCAGAATGGAATAGCTGAGAGAAGAAATAGATCTATTGTGGATTGTTCTAGAACACTGATTATTGAACAGAAGGTGCCACAAATATTTTGGAGAGAAGCAATAAGCACAGTTGTTTACACCTTGAACTGAGTTCAATTGAAGAAAGGTACTTTGAAGACACCATATGAAATCTGGTATGATAAGAAACCTAATGTTAATTATTTTAAAATCTTTGGAAGTAGATTCTATGTTCATAAAGATGATAGAAATGAAAAGTTTGATCATAAAAGTGAAGAAGGAACATTTCTAGGTTATTCTTCCAGAAGCAAAGCATTTAAATGTCTGATCAAATCATCTAACAAAATAGTAGAAAGTGCAAATGTGAAAATTGATGAATTTGTAGAAAGAAATGATGAAGGAAATTCCAAGGAACCAGAAGACTATGATGAATTTGTCTATGTTCAACCGAGAAGTCCTACCGAGAAGACTGTTGAAGAAAATGAAGAGAATATCCAGTTACCGAGTGATGAAGAAGATCATACAGAGCCTACCGAGCATGTATTAGCCATGTATGTCAAAAGACATCATGCACCAAGTCAGATTATAGGAGATAAGGATGATCCAGTGATGACAAGGAACAAACTGAGACAAAACACATGTTTGATATCTGAATTTGAACCAAGAATAGTGAAAGAGGCATTTAACAGTGAAGATTGGGTAAATGCTATGATAGAAGAGATTGATCAAATCAAGAAGAATGACACATGGACACCAATCCCAAGACCGAAGGAAAAAAATGTAATCGATACAAAGTGGATTTTTAGAAACAAGCTAAATGAAAAAGGAGAAGTCATTTGAAACAAAGCAAGACTAGTTTGCAAAGGTTATGCTCAAGAAGAAGGAATCGATTATGGTGAAACTTTTGCACCTGTTGCTAGACATGAAGGAGTAAGAACATTGTTGGCCTATGCTACTTTCAAGAACTTCAAGGTATATCAAATGGATGTCAAATTTGCATTTCTGAATAGAATATTAGAAGAAGAAGTTTTCATTGAACAACCTGAAGGATTTGTTGAAGACAAGAATAAAGACCAGGTATGTAAATTGAACAAAGCTTTATATGGTTTGAAACAAGCACCAAGAGCATGGTATGAAAGATTGCACTCTTATTTGATTAGGATTGGTTTTATAAGGACAAGTGAGAACAACAACATGTACATGAAGAATCATGAAAATGGAATACTGATCTCAACCATATTTGTTGATGATATTATATTTTGTGGAAATGACTCTTTATGCAAGAACTTTCGAAATGAAATGAGCAAAGAATTTGAGATGTCATTAATTGGTAAGATAAAGTATTTTATAGGTTTACAGATACTGCAAATGAAAATGATATATTCATTACTCAATCCGAGTACATAAAGGAAATCTTGAAGAAATTTGGAATGGAGGATTCAAAACCAGTAAGTACTCCTATGACTACCAACTGTAAATTATCAAAGAATGATGAATCTGCATCTGTTGATGAGACACTCTACCGATCCATGATTGGAAAACTACAATATGTTGTTCACAGTTGACCAAACATAGCACATGCAGTAGGTATAGTTACAAGATTCTCTGCAGATCCTAAGGAAACACACATGACAAAAATCAAAAGAATTTTTAGATACGTGAAAGGCACAGAGGATTATGGCTTAGTATATCAGAAAGGAAATGATTTTGATTTAAAAGTTTATACTGATGCTGATTGGGCAGGCAACATTGATGACAAAAAAAGCACAACTGGAGGAGATTTCTTTTTAGGAGAAAGACTAGTGAGTTGGCTTAGCAAGAAACAAGGATGTGTTTCACAATCAACAACAGAAGCTGAATACATTGCTGCAGCATTGAATTGTACCAACATTGCATGGATCAAACAACTATTGGAAGGTATAAATGAGAAAGTTACCGAGTCAGTAACTATATTCTGTGACAATACTAGTGCCATTAATATTTCAAAGAATCCTGTTATGCACTCTAAGACAAAGCACATATCTATCAAATATCATTATCTTAGAGAAGAAGCTCAAGAGAAGAAAGCGGTGTTGGAGTATGTTAGCACAAAGGAGAAAATAGTAGATATCTTAACCAAGCCACTACCAAAGGACACCTTTGAATATCTCAGAAGTAAGTTAGGGGTCCTACCCCTATCTTCTACTCACTGACCGAGTTCGGTGAAAGCATCAATTCGATGACTCTATTGAATATCTTTTGGGAGTTGATGCTGAGTTATACACTTTAGGATGTTTTCTAAAAGTGTACAGGAATTAATACAAGAATTATACAGGGAACAGGAATTGAAGACAAATGCTCTGACCAAGACTCAGTTGATACACAATAGTAGGAAATCACTTCTTACAGAAAGAAATTATGTTTTAGTTCTTTACTTTTTGACATTGTTGTCAAAGGGGGAGAAGACCTACAAAGGGGGTGAAGACTACTATAAAGGAGAGAAGACTAAGAGAAAACTGAGCAAACTACAGATTGGGAAGAAGACTGAAGAAATGAGGAGAAGTCTAATGTATGGGGGAGAGCATTTTAGCATTTAAAAATCACAGCAATCCGAATCTTTTAAGGTCAAATCAATTGGTTTTGCCATCAATGCCAAAGGGGGAGATTGTTGGCAATATTCCATTATAATAGACAATGAAAGATTGTTGGCATTTCTTAAGGATATTGAGAAGGTTGTTAATGATTATGGATATAACTGATTAAAGATGTTTTACTGTCTTGATATTATTATTTTGTCATTGATGTCAAGAAATTGATTTTCTAATTTAGTATGATGTTGCCATATCTTGAGAAGTATGATATGAAGATTATAAAGATGTCGGTAAAAGACACAGGAAAGAATATGATGAATAAGGTATTCAATGGGCAACTACTACTAAGTAAGACACTGATGAGATCATGATGTTTTAGATTGTTTTAACATCATACATATGTTGTAAATTGTAAAGGTTTATTATACTATGCTATCAAGCAAAAAACCTAGTCGATAAACCCTAAGGTTATCACTATTAGTTGATGAAGGCAGAATGTCTACCGAGTGGAGTTTAGTATTCATCTAGTTGTTACCGAGTTGTAACTGAGCTATAACAGAATGCATTAAATGTTTACATGCGGTATTTAATGAAGGAAGCTGATGAGCTAGAGCGGATTAAATGATTGGTGAGCTGTGGAAGAAGTTTGTTAATGAATCTAAGGCAATGGAAAGTTGGCATGAAGATCTACAGCTCAGATTGAACTGCAATACCGTGGCACAAGTTACAAGACTATTATGCAAGTTTCAAGGTGGGGTAAAACATTTTCAGATCGAAAGATGCATTGAACCTGGACAAGATTGAAGATTTGATGGCTATGATTGATCATGGGAAATGTGATCAAGGAGATTAAGCAGTTATCTAATTGTTTATAAATAGGAAACTGCTGATATACAATGTATGCGGATAAGTGTATGCACAGGGATGCTACATAGTGATTACTTAGCATAGAAGCTTGAACACCTATTAGAATAACAAAGTATAGAACTCCAGCAGATAGACAAGATTAGTTCTATGTCTAGATTGTATTGAACAAATAGGAATCTGCTTTAGCATTTTAGATGTGAAGTTACAGATAGATTTTTATTACTGTTATTTTGTGAAAGTGACAAAAAATCTCTAAACCGAGTGGACATAACAATCTTATATGTAAAACCCTCTAGCAAGGTGAAATTCTAATTGAGTGTTTGAAATCCTTTAACAAGGTCACTTCTAACAAAGTGAAGATCCTAACAGATATGAGGGAAATCCCTTAACCGGGTCACATCTAGCAATGTGTTTGTAATCTTTAACAGGATTTGTTTTTAACTGAGCATATTCTAGAAGAGTATATTTCTTAGTGGGTCCGAAATCCCATAGTGGTTTTTCCCTATTTGGGTTTCCACGTTAAATCTGGTGTTATGAGGTTTATATTGTTCATATGCTTTTGAGTTTGCATGTTTAACAATTTTGGTTATATTACTGATATATATGTTACCGAGGTTGAATCTAATGTTTTCATGGATGATTAACTTTGTATGAATCAGCCCCCCCTCTCATCTTGTTGGCTATTGGATCTGTACTTATATTAAGTATTAGAACTATCATTATCCCACCAAGCTTAACTAGCCAAAAGTACAGAAATATTACCCTACCTTCATCATTTGCACTAATTCGTCCAATGTTTAATCATGAGGGTTAACTAATTGTCCCTACATTAATGTGTCCCATATTTAGGAATTGAGTTTGCACTCTAAGAATATAAATTGAAATATTTCAAACCACCAACATGCCCATAATGGTAAGATATAAGAAAAATATGACAAAATGATAAATTCTGCATCTTTTCTTTAATCATCTTTGGTTTTATCTCAAGCCACCCTCATTATGTATATCCATGACCTGAGGTACTTTAGAACATTCTAATGATCCTTATGAGAGAGATTAGATAATAACATGATCTAAATCCAACAATCCTACAACAAAACTTTCACCATTTTATGAGGCACAACTATTTACATATGCATGTCTATGGTGTTAGTCAATAATACCTTTACATATATCCTATTGTGCAACACTTGTGTTGTTTTTAATGTAAACCCATGGACTAAAAACTAGATAGATTGTAGAATTTTTGGAGAATTTTTAGAATAATCAGCAATCTATGAAGCAAATCCTCTCATGAAAAAAGTAGAAGTATAAATAACATCATGTGTATGACACTCCTCACTCAATGGGTAGTTATATAATAACGGGTAGTTATATCATATGAAGTTTAAATGTAAAAAAGTTCGAGAAAATTTATCAATGGGAAGTTATATAATAACGGGTTTGGTGTCATGTTAGTTAATTTTTGACACAGAAAGATAAAAATTTGCATATATCATATGAGCATGATACAAGCTTGATCAAAATTATTTTAAATTATTGAAATAAATTTAATTGTTATCAAGTTTTAAGTAATATATATTAATGTGGTTATCCATGTATAAAATATGACTATGTTTGTTTGTTGCTACATGAATGTGTAGGTTGTTCAAGGAGTTTGAGTAGGATCGACACCTTGATGGTAGCCATATTCAAGGGTATAATTAGATATTTTGCCTAACAATTTATTAATGGTCGAATTCATTGGCATATTTTAATAACTAAATATACACACAAATGTGCAAGTTTCAAACTAAAATTAATTTTCTTATAAATATCCTACATCCAATAATTATATGCAAATATACTCATAATGCATGAATTTGATAAGTAGGTGTTCCTAGTTGAAGTGATTTTATTCCTAATTTTATCAAATTTTTAATTCAACGAGATTTTTCTTTCTCATTTATCAAAATCAATTTTGATTTCTTTTGTACACAAAGAGATTGAGTGATAGGATATAAAATATGTTCCTTGTTGTGTCATATTCATCATAGTCAACCTAGGAAATGATATATAATTGAGTTTTTTTAATTTTTTCTCTATTTTTTGTATGGAAATAAGTTCACTATATTGACAAAAAAACTATATGAATGTACTATATTACATATGTATATTATTAGTTTTCAATATTTAATCATTAAATCTAACTACAAATTCATATTATATCTCCTCTCAAAAAAATTTCCATTGTTGACATCAACTTAAATTCATCAAGGTTACCATCCAGAAGAACAAGGAGTTGGTGCACTCGTTTAATTGAGTGTTCGCTGTGCTTTGCTTTGTTGTCTATTGTTTCTTTTTGCTTTTGAGCTCGGTCAAGGGTGTTCTCCTATTTTGCTATTGGTTTCTATTTGGTTGGCTAATGGGTAGTTTCTATAAAACTCTTGGTTCCGGGTCCATGTAAAACCCATTTATTTTTATCAAAAAATATCATTTTTTTTTTAATTTATTATATTTCTCACACTACACTTGCTTGTGAGTGTTATGTATGTTTATTAATCATTGAAAAGTTTTTGAAATCTTTATGTAGATTTTCTCAAGAGTTCCTATTTTTTATAACACAAGGGATGCCTAGACTTTTATTGATGGATATTTCAATTATTTTTAGTACTTGAAGTTATAGTAAATTGCTTATGAATTGAACATAATCATGCTTATGTGCATATGAAAATAGAAAATATATTCAGATCCTTTATTTTACCTATGAAATATTCTTTTAGTTTGAAGCTTGAATCACTTAGCCATTTAGAATCAAAGTAAAAAAAATAAAATCACAAATTATATAACTCATATGCATGTGTTTGATTATGTTTATCTCACTAATGTATATAAGTGAATATCTTACATCTTATGAGAGCCTTATTTTGATAAAATTTGCATGGGTTTATGCCATATTTTTTAACCAAATTTCCATGTATCAAGTATGCTATTAAATAATATTGATCTCCAGGGATATAAAACTAGTTTATAATGTATCCTATGTTTGACATTTTCTTTATGCTTCATTGAGGTAATCGAGTTCTAAGTGAGTTAACTTGCATATTAAAAGATAAAGGTAGAACGTTATGACACTCTTAGGCCCATTGTAATCACCTTGTATGAGTTTTTTTATAAGGTTCATTACGCAATCATGCAATGTAAGGAAAGGAAATGAATCTTACTGTAATGTCACCCATTACACCCTTTAGTAACTTGCATTTTAATTCACGTGCATGTACACGTCTCATAAAGCAAATTTGTGTAACGTTAGTTTGTTTTCATTGTAATTTCCCACTGCCTCCTATTTGGGATAGCGTGACTGGAAATGTCATGCATTTTACAACGCACACTCCCACTGCGTCACTCTATTCGACCTCTCTCTTTCTCTGTTGCATTTTTCCAGACTTCTTGAACATTCAAAGTATACCAATGCTCTCTTATTGCATATTCTTGTTTAGAACAGTCTACCACCCACCATTGTTGAACAAAATGAAGAGTCACAAAATCAAATTTTGTTGCTACTCTTCACATTGGCAAGCTCCATATCTTCTAGTTTCAAAGGAATGTAACACTGAGATTTTTTAATTTGCATTATCCTCATTTGTACCATAAAAAACTTCTTTTGTTTATGTCCATGTGATCCATCTACTTGTCTATAATTGTGCTTCAAGATTATCCATGGAGGTGGAAATACCAAAGTGGGGGTTCGACTAAAGAAAACTTATAACCACAACTATCCCAACATTTCATAATTGGTCTTATTTGTGTAGGTTCTAGTAAGTGAGGATATTGCTTGAGTTGGAGCTTCATTTCATGGGTTATCGTAAGTATTGGTTTGCTTTCTCATAGTGTTTCCATTGTTTCACTTCCATTCGATACTTTGCATTTTTTTTTATGTGTTGTGTTTCATTCATAGAACATCGATAGAATGTAGTGCATGTTATAGTTTAATTTTTTCTATGGTTATTTATTTTATGTCCATATAAGATGCTTGCATGTTCCACTTTCATCCTTGACTCACATGTGCATTATAGGAAGAGAGCTAACAAAGTTTTCTAGAAGGTTGCACTGACATGTACTTTCAACTTTTGCAAATTCAACATTTTTATCCTCTAGTTTAGATTAATTAAACTCATATTTTCCTTCATAGAAACAAACTTAGTGGTTATAGTGCCCTAATCATTTGTTTCAAGTAGAGAATTGGAGCTCGATTCTTCAAGGGATCTTACCACCCTTCATAGTGGTTTATTTTTCCACCTCTACATTTTTTGTGAACCCAAGGTGAAGTACCTTGTAATTAATCTTAATCATTATAAACCTATCTAAACTAAGACTCATAGAGTTGTTGTCTTTCTTCCTCTGCTCAATAGTTAAGTTTGTTCAAGTGTTGTAGGGCTCTTCGATGAAATTTACAATGAAGAACACTTCTAGATACGTAGTGAGAAGTAGTTTGAAACCAATCATTCCTCCCAATCAATATAGTCCAACCAAAATTGGCCCCATGTTCTCTAGTAATTTGGACCCTTTTTCCCCTTGAAACTTTCCTTTGGGCTTAAGGAATTATTCAACATTAATCTCTCAATCTAGATCTCCTCCTAGATCACCTCCTATCATTGACCATGAGCAACCTCTTAGAGTCAAATTTGATCAAATTCAGTCTCTTGAGGAGAACTTCAGGTATTTTGAGGTGTTTCCTAATCGAGCAAATATGATTCCCAATGCATCTTCCAATGTTAGTAATTTGAGAGAGACACTTATCTCAAATCAAAAAGGGCTAAACTTTCTAAGGGTTTTGACTAGTATAGTGGAAATGCATGTGACATTTTATTTAACCTTGTTCTTCCCTTCTCAAGACACATACTTAGATATCATTGGTCCTCAATTAGGTGTTAAGATGTTGGGGTGTCAAAGCACATGGTGTATAGGGATCCCACTACAAATTATCTATCTTATAGACCTAATGTATCTATAAGTCCCATCACCTCTAGTATCAATGTTTTGTAAAATCTCTTGGTTATAACCTTCATGCACCTTCTTTCTTTTTTGCTGCTACTTACACTATTCATGCTTTTGTAGTTTGTACTAGGAATGTTTCTAATCACAAGGAAAATCTACCTCCATCTCCTCCACTTGGTAATGTAATCTTAAACACCATATTGAAAAATAGGCAATTGTGATCACAACTTGTTTATATCACAAATATTGACAATCGCTATGCTTGCTCCATAGTATCACCCTAGCCTACTTTGTGTTCATATCCTAAATGTTCCCTTAATCCAAGGGGTTAAAATTTTGATGTTTGATAAAGTCAATTGTGAAAATTATCCACAACTACATATCGAATCTTTCACTACACTCTATGGGGTTGAAAATTTGAGGTTTGATAAACTCAGTGCTGACAATGTCCAAAACTACATATCAAATCTTTCACTACACTTTGGAATAATTTTTGTCATGGAGATTACATATTGGATAAGTTATTCTCTCTATCTCTTAAGGTGGCCACACTAGAATGATATTATTCTTTATCCATTAACTCCATCCAATCTCTCAATTTATTGATCAAGGAGTTTCTACATTGGTTTCTACAAAATATTGGTAGCATGGCCACTATAATCTTATTCATTTCCTATACACACCCAAATACAAATGGTTATTTTTTAGTTTATCTACACTTATTTTATTGCGATTAAAAACAAAATCTTTGGTGTCATGGTATATACAATTTGGTGGGCCCATGTATGAGAGACAAAATATGGAGATATTTTACATTATTTATTAGTGTATTTTGAGCTCTTTTAATTCTATGTGAGATAGATTCTAGTCATAAAAGTCGGTGATGAGATGGCATGGATATTGTTGCCCATTATTATCATTGACAATGTAAATTGCACCTAGGAATTAAGGATGCTCCATTAAATTTTTTGTCAAGATATCTTCACATTAATCTTTATAACAATATGTTAGGATTGTTTTGTAAATTCAAACAGTTTTGATGAGAATCGTTAATACGTAATCCAATATTATTGGTTTTTTCATGCCCCTTTCACCAGAAGTCGGAAGTCTGGTACTATTACTAATGAGCCATTGACATCAGATTTCATTCATAAGAGCTTTGCGTATTTTACAAATTTGGAAGCAAATAAATATTGC
>NW_026729456.1:0-69238 GCF_030272615.1 Cryptomeria japonica | reverse complement strand
TAATTGTATTTAAGAATTGGTCATTATGCTTTTAAATGTATGTATAAGGAAGACAACAAGAGATCTAATGATGATGAGAAGAAGGGTAGATACAAAAGATATGACTCAAAGAAAAGGATAGATGATAAAGATAAAGGAAAAAGGAGCCTATGTTCTAAGATGATACATTCATCTGAGGATGAAGCTGTTGATGACTTGAATCAAAAATCTATGTTTTTGTCTATAGAAGAAAAGAAGAAGGAAATGTTTGAAAGACTCAAAGGAGTAAAGAATAGTACAAATTTAGTAAGTGAAAAGACTGCATTGCATGTCAAAGCAGAACCAAAAACTTTGATCACTGACTCTAGATGCTCAAATCATATGACCGATGATAAATACAAGTTCATTAACCTTGAGAAGTATGATAGAGGATCAGTGAAATTTGTAGGAGAGGAAGCTACACCTATTTCTGAGAAAGGAAACATTACAATTGATGGTAAGCATAAAACAAATGATGTTTATTATGTTGAAGGTTTGAGACATAATTTATTGAGTGTTAGTCAAATGTGTAATAAAGGTTATGAAGTCACATTCAATAAATCAGGATATATATGATTATAATTTTTTTTTGGGAGATTGGTTGTAGAAGGTGTTAGAACAAGTGGAAATGTCTACTATATAAAAGATAAGAGTGGGAGTAGATGTTTGATGACACAAAGTAGTGAATGTTGGCTACAACTCCATTCTGCTGAGAAGTTCTTGGGGTAGAAAAATATCTTCAAATTCCATGTTTTTCACAGAAACTATCAAATTCATTTGAAGTAAACTCTCCTCCATTATCAAATCTCAAATTCTTGATTTTAGTATCTACTTGATTTTCAACCATTGACTTGAATACTTTAAACTTTTCAAACGCTTCATATTTTTCTTTCAAAAATGTCATCCTAGAGTAATCAACAATAAGCAACATAAAGTACCTTTCTCTGTTAAGTCCTTTTGTCCTAGTAGGTCCGCAAAGATCTATGTGAACTAGCTCCAAGGGTTTAGAAGTAGAATATTCCTTGTTCTTGAATTTCCTCTTTGTTTGTTTTCCTAGTTGACATTCCCTACATACAACATCAATAGGTTTGGTAATTCTTAGTAAATCTCTCATAGCTTTGGTAAATGTTATATCAATGCACAACATCAAAGAAAAGTAGTTGTTGTATGAAAAAATGAAAGAAGCACTTTAAAGGTAAATGAACTAGAAACATGACATAAATAAGATAGTAAGAACAAACAAAACATACAAGGAAACAACACATTAACATACAATGATATACCCCCCCAAAAAAAACACTAAGCATTTATGATATACTAAATAAGACAACAATATGGAAATAACAACTAGATATACACAAAATTTCCAATTTATCTTGCAACTATTATGATATAAGACCACATAAAATAATGATATCTTAACAAAGGTTTGTCTATCATACTCCTAAAGCTATGCTAGGGTCAAGTTAGGCCAAAATACAAATAACATGGTCGAATAGTCATAGTTGTGTGTACATCACTTTGTTATATGTTGTTGCCACTCAAATTGGACAAAAGGACAAGATAGGCAAAATGTAAAACCGATAAATGGTATGATGATGGCTATATTCATTCAATTTAGATAGAAGCTAGGTTAGGCTAGGCCCAAATGGTGATGTTGTATCATCGTGAAATAAATAATATATTCCCCTCTTAAATTGGTTAGAAAAAGAAAAGTGTCAATCAATTTAGGGTAATTGTAAAGGGAAGAAAGAAAAAATGCCAAAGTATGCTCAATAGTATGTGGTAAGTGAAAGAGAGGAACATATGGTTTATATACACATTGGTAGGAAAGGATATCCCTAGGTAGGTCAATTCTTAATATCTATATAATAAGCACCTAAGAACATCAATCATATTTTAAGTGTCATGAGTAGAAAAATAGAGCCATGGAAGAGGGAAACCCATATACGAGTTGATGTCCCTATTGGAAAGGTTACCATGAGACAAGTATGAGAAAGAGAAAATGTCGCAAACAATATAAAGGATAAATTTTATTTAAATGTTCAAGGGTAAAATAATGTGAGATGCAAGAGTAGTAATAGAGATATATAGGTGAAAAACGAGGACAAGAGATTGAATGTCTCTAGGTAGTAGGATGGGATGACACCATTGAGGAAAGGGTGAAAAGAGCGTATTCAAGATAGTAATTATATGTATGGAAAATTGTTCCTAAGGATAAGGAGTAGCCATTGGATAGAATAGGGGGAAGAAAATAGAAGGATGATGACATATAAAAGGGGACATGTAACTATAATATATAACAAAATAAGTGTAAGTAGAAAAGAGAACACAACAAGCAAGAAGTGTCTATAAGATAAGAGTAACACATGGAATAAAGAAACATAAGAAACAAATTGATTGCCACCCTAGTTAAAAGAATAAACTATAATGAGTTATGAGATGCAAGGTTATCTATATATGACCTAATTAAAATAAAATAAAGCTAAGATTTGGAATAGGAGCAAAATTATAAGACCATATATTAGATAACATGGAGAAAATAGAAGTAGGCCATTTTAATATTTGACCTAAACATTCAAGCTCAGGAAGCATAAGGGGGCATAAGAATAATAAAGAAGATATAGTTAAGAGCATTTACGATAGAGATGTACAAGACTAGTTTTGTAGAAGTTTTTTTGAGCTAAATAGGTTCAATGTACCATCTTCACAAGATCCAAGTCCATTTCCTTTATGTCCATAGTTTACAAAATCTTGAATGCTTTGTCATATAAATTTTCAAGTTTGAGAGAAGAGAAAGGAGTGCCCTCAACATAAATTCAACTAAAATAACATCATACCAATAATTATTTGGTGAGGAAGAAGAGGAGATTGATTTGTTACTTTAATTTTACATGCAAAGCAATAATACCTAAGTCCTAAGCTTGACTCTATATTGTCCATGAAGGAGGAAGTAAAATGTAAAGAACACTAATAATTTCCTAGAATAGTGTTGGTGTGAATAAAATGTTTTACCTAACTAGTTCATTAGTAGGTCTTATTCAAGTGTTAAGTTTACTTATGTTCTAAGAGACTTTCTAGAAGTTTTAGTTGTCAATTAGATTTTATCTTATCTTTTTTTCTTTTATTTACTTCTTGTCCTAAGTCATTTAATAATTATCAAGTTAGTTCTCTCATTATAAAGGATTTAAAAACATGACATAATCTTGTCTTATCATACCTATCAACCTTGCCTATATAAGTAAGACATCATATTGACATTATGTGATGTAGTATCTAGTATTCAATCAATTCAATCTCGCATCCATAATAAAGAAAGCTATTCTTGTCATTCTCTCTTGTGAAAAGTTATTTTTATTTTGCAGGTGAAACTAGGGTGTGGAGAGTTCACAATCAACCTTTGCATGATATTTTAGCTTCAGATCTACAAGTCCCTTCTTAAATATGAGAGACAATCAAGTTTGAGCTTGCGTTGGGTGCAATTTGGTGCAAATTGGACCTCATCATTGTTGGTTCTTTTTTGTGTCTTTGTATTGCAGGTTTATTTTGTACCATCCAAGAAATTTAGATTTGGATTTTATTTCACTCAATTTGGCCACTATATGATAGAATTGCAAGTTGGAATTTGAAGCTCAGATTTGGTGAACAATTTTTTTATTGCGACACTTTTAGCCAAAATGGATGCTCCTATTACATTTAAAAGGCCCCCAAACCCTTATTTTCATATTGAATTTGTCCAGTTTTGATGAATTTAATTTTTCACAATTTTTTAATTTTGCTAGGAGGGTTGCCACTACAAGCAAAATTCAAACCTTTTAAAAAAATCACAACTTTTAATCCAAAAGTCAAAATTTTAGAATTAAAATATCATTAGAAACTTGGTTTTGTGTATTTTTCAAAGGTGTGGGTTTCATTATTAGATTTTGCTGCTATAGCTATTTGAATCCATATCTTACTTTTTGGCTCCCAAACTCATAATTGTTTGGCACAATCTTCAACTTTATAATATTTGCATTATTGGAAAGGTATCGAGGAGCTTTATTAGACCATTGATGCACTTTTTCCAGATTCAACTCTAGGTACATTATTTTTTTATATTTGCATTTTGGAGGATTACTTGGACATGTTAGCACTTGTGAAGATGTTTTTTTTTATCAAAACACTTCATTTTAGCCCTATTTTATGTTTTGATCTCTAACTTTGTCATTTGAGAAGTGTATCAATATTGTAGTCATGGATTATGAAACTCATTCTTCTATAATCATTTTGACTAAGGACAATTATGTATATTGGCAAAAAGGCATCCTAACACACTATATAGGTGGATCAATCTTTTGCCTCATCTTTATGGACTCGTCCCTAGGCCAAAAACACAATGAAAGAAATTAGTTTGAGGTATAAAAATGATCATATCATAGAATTGATTGGTACAAGCACCAATGCACACATATTTAGAGAGACCTACAATCATATCTATGGAATCAGGGGTTCACACACAATTTGGACCAAGATTTAGGAGATCTATAAATTGATGAATACTAAGAGGGGGGCTGAATTAGTATACCAAAAAATACTGAACTTAAACACTTAAACAGTTTAGCAGTAAACCAGTATAACAGTTTTACTAACAAACTGGTTAATACAAATGCAAACCAAACAACAAATAAGGCATTCACCCATAGAAGCACAATCACCATAACACAAGAGATTTTGACATGGAAACCCAAATGGGAAAAACCATGGTGAGATGAAACTCACAAGTAACTATCTGCAGAATAGTAACCAGACCGGTTAAGGTCAGACTGGTTAAGGTCATACAATGTTCTTCACCAGAACAGAACCTGTTACGAATCTCAATCTCTGTTAGGAGATAAGTCCGATTAAAGACTACCTCGTGAGAGGATTTCAGATCCACAAATGTGAACTACCTTGTTAGAGGATTTACAAAGGCTTTTCTAGGCCTACTCTGTTAAGGGTTTCAGACTTGTCGAAGATGTGAATAATCAACAAGTGAATGATCTAGTAAATAGCACAGTCTTCTTGGTTAGATTCATGATAGCTCATTGCTAATGCATTTCAGCATTACTTCAGTCTTCAGTAAATCCACACTCTGTTACAACACACAGACTTGATCTTCTCTTCTAAGATCGCACATACAAAAACTCATCAACCACCAAAAACCCTAACAGCTACATCTCTTAAAACCCTAGACATGATGTCCTTAAGAAGGAATCTGATTTCATGTCGGTCCAATAGGATTACATTGCAAGTTCCTAGGTTCATTGCATCTAGACACATTTGATAACACGACACAAAATCACCGTCAAAGTTTCAGTGGATGGTAACTCATCACAAAAATACCTGTTGGTAACTCTTCACAGAGTATTACCGGTTCATACAACTTTACCGATTACCGGTTGGTAATTCATCACAGAGTAATACCGGTTCAAACATTAAACCGATTACCGGTTGTCCAAAAATGAAGATTGGGAAAATGATAACTGCCGCTTCAGTTCCTTCGTACCGCTTGAGATCCTCGAACCGCTTGAGGTCTTCATACCGCTTGAGATTGGTAAACACTTTCTGCAAAACACTGATAGTCTAAAGACTATAATACATAATACCGGTTTGGAACACATACCGGTTGAGCATAACTTATACATACAAAAAGTGATCTTAAAGCAAGTGTGTGTCCATCAATGACAATCACAACATAAACATAAAAAATGCCAGCATAAATATCCACATAATCCTCCATTCCTAGGTGATCTTGCATCAAATTGTCTCATTCCACTTGATGATATTTATAGTCTACCCTTTGATCATAATACATTAGAGGAGCTTGAATATCATGCAACACTTGTGTCTTAATGATCTAGAGACCTCCCTTGAAGCTCCCACTTCTCCAATTGAGATCACACATCAATCTTATGTTGCTAAATTATTGAGAGCTTCTAATGATTCATTGTAACAAGTAAATTGAGTCATATGGATTCATTTTTTTGAGATGATTACTTAACAAGTATTTCAAACTTGTTTGTAGAGTCTCACATTTTATATTTCAAGGACCAATTTGAGGGGTTATCTCTCCTCTTTGACGGCAATCATGACAAAATTATTGTTACATAATATTTGTCCTTCGATTTTTTGAAACATATATCAATGATTGATCCTAGTTTATCATGTTTTGTTTTGATTGGATATGTACCTAATTGGATTGTGGTATCATCATCTTTTGTGGACAAGAAGGAATTTGAGTAGTTTTCAAACCTAGTCAACATACATCTAGATTCTTCTTCCTACCTATTCCTATTTATAATGGGAAGCATGCTCATATTTGTACTTGGTCTATCTTCTTCCCAAATGGAGAAATGTTGTTTGTAAGTATTGGATCATGCTTTATCTTCAAGCATTTACCATTTCTATAGAACATTATACATTGTGGGGATGCTACATAGTCTCCCTCGTTCCTTTCTATGGATAAGTAAATGATTTTATTCTTGTGATGGATCTCATCCATAGGGGGTCTTGTGTTCTCCACACATCACTTGTTCATATTTATTTGCATCTTTTCTTTCTTTTGGAAAGGAGTTTTATCCCACTAGGTTTTCTCCTTTTCTCTATTTGTGAGAGATTGCATTTATAAATGTGTACCTAACATGGCCTAGTAGCCAAGACCCATAATAATCTTCCTCATAACATCATTTGCATATATCTACTACTATCTAAGTTGCACTTAAGGGGAGGTGTTGGTGTGAATAAGGTGTTTTACCTAGCTAGTTCACTAATAGGTCATAATCACATGTTAAGTTTACTTAGATTCCAAGGAACCTTTCTAGAAGTCTTAGTTATCAAATAGATCATATCTTATCTTTTGACTTCTATTTACTTCTTGCCCTACGTTATTTAATAATTATCAAGTTAGTTGTCTCATTATATTAAAATTAAGGCACATGCCACAATCTTTTCTAATCTTACTTATCAACCTTGCTTATAAGCAAGACATTATATGTACTAGCTTTGATGTACTATCCAATGTTCAATCAATTCAATATTGCATCCATAATCAAGTAAGCTATTCTTGGCATTCTCTCTCATGGAAGGTTATTTTATTTTTGTAGATAATCTTAGGGTGTGGCGAGTTTACAATCAACTACTACAAAATGTGTTCGAATTAAAGGAGGATATGTCATTAGCAAAAGGAGTAGCAACATCTTATGTAGAAGGGGATGGAAATCTAGGAGAGGAAGGGGGAAACATAAAATTATCAAGAAGCTAGTCCAAAGAAGATTTTTTTTGGAGAAATACTAGGACAAATTTTATCCATAGAATAAGCATTAGCCTATTGGTTAAAAATAGGAGGCAGAGTAGAAGAAAGATGTCCATGAGAATTAATAAGAAATGTGATTATGTCCTTTGACAATATCTAAAGGGAGTCTCGTCAACTAAAATGGCATACGATTTATCACTATGTACAATGACTACAATGGCTAATAGAGAGTACAAGGGACTTCTCTCATCACATGGATCTATGGTTGACCTAAGAGAATGTTATATGATAACCATATAAGCATAAAATGGAACAACGTGACATGTGTAACAAGGCCAACAAAAATGGGAAGAGAAATAGAGCCACAAGTCTCAAAAAATATTATCAAATCCCTTAATTTGTACCTTATAATTTTGCAAATGAGAGGTATCAATTTTTATGTTGTATCTGAAATCTATCCTACATGTATTAAGACTAGAAATACTATCTACCTAAGAAAATTTAATTCCAAGTCTAGTTAGTCCACAATAATCATGAAAGATTGGTTCTCATGGATTACTAATGTGGAATCAATATTGAAAGAGGAAAGATAATGTTTATGTCATCGCAAGGAAGGGACTTAGGTATTGAAGCAACCTTGGATAGAGATTGTTTGTAAGGCTCGATGAAGTGCTTTTTACATGTAGAAGAATATTGAATTAGATCCAAAAGGAAGAATTTTACTTGTGTAGATTGTAGTTGTTTAGTAATGTCATATCCCTTTAACTTTTAAAAGATAAGGGGAGGAGGGGAAAGTGCATAATGGAAGGAAGAGAAGTTGAATGTAAATAATTTTCCTTGTTGCATTGTGACTATGCCCAAAAAGGTCACTTGTGTGATAGTAGTAAGAGTAAGAGAGGTTGGAGAAGGAACATCTCATACCACTTTTTTTTATAGGTCCAAAAGGAAAGAGGGGAAGGTAGGGTAGGGTTGGAGCAACATATGCAACCTTAGGAGGGGAATATCAAAAGTATGAACAAATTATTGTATATTGGATATTTCAATCAAAGAAATAAGAGGCTTAGACATGTCTATATATGTTCCCAATGATCAATAAATGCATTCATGAACTCATAGGAGGTAAAAAACATAGTACATCAATTAAAAGAATTAAGAGCATCACATTTTAAAGTACTATGAAAGGAAGAAGGAAACATTCTCATCATAACAAAATGCATACACGAGATAAAAAAGATTGTACATGCAATAAAGGATCTCTTGATTAGAAAATGTAGGAATGATTAGAAAGTTATAAGAATAAGAAATAAAAGATGTAACTTTGTATAAGATAATCATTAGTAAAAGGGGGAATATGTGACTTAATCACTAGAAAATGCATCCCATGTGTTATCGAAGAATTGATCTATAATATATAGCATTGTACAACAAGGAGGATATGTATGACAAAGAAAACAAGAATGTGTAGTGGAGAAACAAAGAAATGATTGTATAAGAATCATTATCAAGCTCTATGGAAGATGTAATAAAATAGACAAAATGGAAAGAATGTAATGCATATCATCATCTTTAAATAACACATTATTATAAAATAAAGAAAAATGATGTGAACAAGTCTTGGCATCAAAAGAAGGTAAAAGGAAAAGAAAGAGAGAAGCAATAGGATAGGACAAAGCAAGCCAAGGTTGGGACAATGGTTAAAGTGAAAGTGGGGACAGTGGTAAAATGCTCAAATCAAGTGCTAAAAAAGCTGTGTTGTGCATACTAGGGTGGGTGTTGGCAATAGAGGATGCACAAAAAAGGTATAGGGAAGGTTTAGACAAGTATTAGGGATCTAAAAAGGAGATTGGTGTAACCTTATGAGGGTGTTATGAAAGTAGGAACAAATAGAAATGAATACTAAGTTGACCTAGGGCATAGGACAACTAGTGGGAAGGATGAGAAAATGCTAGGAAATAGGAAAACTAAGCATAGAGCGGAAAATAAACAAAGCTGGTGGGAATAAGGGTAGGGATATTGAAGCAGTCACCGGTGAGGAGGGTCCTCAAGGAGATCAATCCAACCGGTCAGCAAGAGTAAACACAACGGAAACACATAGACATGATGGAGGCAATGCATAACTTATAATTTTATTGCATGAAATTTGATTACATCTAACCGATAACAACCGGGTTACAACATACCAGCACACAAGCCTGGTAAAATAGGTCACACCTGGACCTTGAATCGAAAGATCTATCTTCTAGGCACAGTCTATCTATCTGATACTTCTTGATTCTCTGATTGATTACATTCTAAAGCATGATTATATATATATATATATATATATATATATATATCGATCCAAAGGATCTCGTCGGCCCAAAAAGGATCAAAACCTGAAGAACAAGACCTAACGTGCAAAATGAACAAGGTCGGCCTCCACTAAGAGATTCCTCCAAAAAATCCAAAGGATGAAACGTAGAAGGTCGTCCACACGCCAAGAAACATCGAGATCAACACCCAAGGCTCCACAAGCTTCATAATGGGTTCTAGTAGATCACCAGAATAGGTCTCAGGCAACCGATAAGAAAGAAACATCCAGTAACAAGAAACTATCAAGGAAACTGGTAGCGATATCTTGCCGGAAAGTGATCCAAATGAGATGCGGTTTGAAAGCAAGAAAGATGTGTTGGCATTGTGTTGTCATTGATGTCAACCGATATGGGATGATTACCGGTAGAAGAGATGTATGTGCAACACTGTTATGAAGGAGTATAGGATGTGATATCTTGGATATCACCTTGTGTTCCTGAACACTGGTAAAGATAAGGAAGATGACCTCAGAGGCCATCACTACACAAGCTAGTGCCTAACTTGTGTGAAAAGGTGGAGAAGTGTTGTGAGCCGTTACTTGGGATGAAGAGGCAGAATGTTATCTGAATCACTTCAACACTAGAAGAGAAGAATGAACCGGTATGTTGTGAGGTTGCAGAACAACAAGACTCCCACCGAAAGAAGTTGCAGTCATCTTCAGAAGAGTCAGAGGAAGTCTGAAGTGTTTGTCACCCTGACAAACCAGTAGAGGAAGGAACATCCTTGATCAGGAAGAAAGAATGTGTAAATGTAAGTATAGGAATCTGATCTATCTGAAAGAAGATAGGAGTGTTGTGAAGGTTAATGACATGATGTCATCAAAAGTGGTAACCAATATATGAGTCCATCGATTATATATGCAAGGTGTTGTTGCAGAAGATTTCCCATTTGTGGAAATGAGCATACTTAGGACTTACCAGTCTGGAGACCGGTTTGAGAGTTCCATCAACAGCTCAAGATGAGAGCAGATATGACAAAGTAACTGGTAGAATGGTTGAGACTAGAAGGGTTAGCAAACCGGTCGAAGTGAGGAACCGATAAGGTGGTTGGTCGGTGATCCTACTTGGACCGACTTGAAGTGTCGAGCTCGCAGACAGTCGACATGGAGTCAACATGGAAAACCCGCGATTGGATAAAGATAGAATGTACAACGATGGGGTTGTTGCAGGGGTTGGTCAGCTTTAATGAAAAATCACTCAAATCACGGGACATGTTACAGAAGGATTGCAGGGGTTTGAGGCTCGAGGTCTG
Organism: Cryptomeria japonica; assembly: GCF_030272615.1. Classification (NCBI taxonomy): domain Eukaryota; kingdom Viridiplantae; phylum Streptophyta; class Pinopsida; order Cupressales; family Cupressaceae; genus Cryptomeria; species Cryptomeria japonica. The sequence goes on along the minus strand of NW_026729456.1, from coordinate 58,347 downwards.
AAAGACAACTACGACCCAACTAAGAGATTGAGAAGATTGAGGCGATGAAGGAAAGAACCCGACAGATCTCTTGTGACTAACCGAAGGATTTGTAGAGAAGGTAAAAATAAAATCACTAGGAGTAAAGGGCGTGATCGAGGAAACATGACTATGGTGGAAATATGCATTCAGATGTCAGAAAGATCAGATCTTGCAAGATCTGATTGGATTTGGTATGTCTCAAAGATGGTGAAGAAACCCTAATCGCCTGAGTTTTGAATTGGCGTTTGGCGGGAAATCTAGGCTATAAGTAAAAAGGCCTAAGAGATTGTTTGTTGCTACTGAATAGAGAGAATATTGTATTATTGCGAAGTTGTAGACTTTTGCAAGTAAAGACAAGATCAGTCGAGTGCTCAACGAGAAAGAGAGGGAGAGTGTAGCTGGTTGAATCTTTCAACCAGTTGGAGAGAAGAACCGGTAGTGACTACACCAGCAGAGTGTAAAACCGATGATGTGCAGAGAGTGAGGTGCAAATCCAGCAGAGTAGAAGCAGGTGCAGAGCAGGAAGAAGAGTGAGTCGATAGAAGAGAGAAGTACTTCACCGACAGAGTAAGACATTTGATAAGGTTGCAAGATTCACTTGTAACATGATAATAACTTATGTATTTGCAGTTTGCATTATGAACACTAAGTTGTAGCTCGGTGCAGGGGTTGGTGCTCCTTTGAGTTGTATCCCACAGATCTGTTAGGGGTTGTAGCTCCTTGGGTTGGTGCCCTAAAGTCAGGGGTTCTAGTTCCTTGGGTTGGTGCCCTAAACTGTGTAACTGTGTTTTACCGTGAGGTTGGATTGGAGCAGTAGACTCCAACAACATTGCTCACCGAGGTTTTTCCCACATTGGGTTTTCCTCATATATACTGGTGTTATGTGATGTCTCCTTGTGTGTGTGTGTGTGTATTTGAGTTAGTTTCAGTACTAACCGGTAAATCTGCTTTGTGCTTGATTCACAAACTGGTGTCACCCTCAAAGGAAAGCCAAAAGGAAAAGTTTTGAGAACCACTGATTCACCCCCTCCCCCTCTCAGTGGTGCATTGTGTCTGACAAGATGATCAAGTCTTGAAGTAGAATCCAACTCCACAGGATCCAGTGAGCCAAAACCGGGACACACACAAAGGAAAACTGAAACTACAAACAGAAAACAAAACATAAAGAAAATGTTTTTGGTTGATGCAAGATTGTTGTGAACCGGGGATTCTCCTGCATCAGACATCCAGGGTTAATGAAAAGTGAGCCTCTCTTTTCACTGGGGTCAGAGGGAAACCAAGGTGGTCTACCTCTGCCTAAGAAATCCAAGATGAATCTTCAACTGATCTGCTCTTCCACTTCACAATATATTCTTTGTACTAATTGTTCTGGGTACTACGCCCAATCCTATTGTCCAAAATCTCTTCAATCTGACTCGGTTCCTTCCGAGGTTATTGTCTCTCAAGGTCTACAACACTGTCCCCATTGAATTCTAGTTCATGGTACTCATGAAGATCTGCAATGTCGAATATAGGTGAAATACTTAGACTATCTGGTAGCTCTACTTCATATGCATTTCCAGAATTGAACTTCCTCAAAATCTTACAGGGTCCAAACTTCTTCATTTGCAACTTATTATAAGTTCCAACCGGAAATCCCTCTTTTCTCAAGTATACCATCACTTCATCGCCAACTTCAAATTCTTTATGTCTCCTCTTCTCATTTGCCTTCTACTTATATTTGCTATTCATGTCTTCCAAATGTTGTCTAACCTGAATATGCAATGCTGCCATGTGATCTGCAAAATCTTCTGCTTCTGAACTCTTCCGGTCTTCACTGCTAATGTCTCTCAATTCTGCTATTCGTCTAGGATGCACTCGAGTATCAATCTCAAAAGGTGTTTTTCTGTTACTTCTATTCACTGAATTGTTATAGGCAAACTCTGTTTGTGCAAGGATCAAATCTCAACTTCCAGTTTTATCTCCTACTAAACATCTCAACAAGTTTCCCAAACTCTGGTTAACTACTTCTGTCTGTCCATCAGTCTGTGGATGAAAAGTAGAACTGAACTTCAAATCTGTCTTCATTTTCTTCCAAAGTGTTCTCCAAAAATAGCCAACAAACTTAGTATCTCTGTCTGAAACTATGCTCTTAGGTAATCCATGCAATCTTACCACTTCCTTGAAAAATAGGTCTGCTACATGCAATGCATCTAATGTCTTCTTATAAGGTATGAAATGAGCCATCTTTGAAAATCTATCCACTACCACAAATATATAATCATTCTCTCTTGGTGACTTAGGCAATCCAAGTACAAAATCCATGCTTATATCCTACCAAGGTCTTACCAGTACTGTCAAAGGTTTATACAATCCTACATTTTGACTACTAGCTTTTGCAACTTGACAAACTCTACAACTCTGCACATATCTCTTAACATCCTTATGAATTTGGGGCCAAGGTACTGCTCACTCACCAATGTAACTATTTTATCAATGCCAAAATGTCCAGCTAAACCTCCACTATGCTTCTCTTTTATCAAGTTCTCTATAATGGAACTCTTAGGTATGCATAATTGAACTCCCTTGAATAACATCCCATCCTGAATGAAATAATCCAACCATTTGCTTCTATCAACCATAACCGGTTCTCTACATGCTTTCCAAGGTTCTGCAAAATCTAGGTCTTCATCATACAAGGTCTTCAAATATTTAAAACCTAATACTGTCACTCTCATCTCTGTCAGCAAATTCCTTCTGCTACTCAATGCATCAACAACTTTGTTAGATTTCCCAATTCTATGCTTCAACACAAAGGTGTAACTCTGCAAGAATTTTACCCATCTCATATGTCTCTGATTCAACTTACTCTAATTGTTCAAATACTGCAAAGCTTGATGATCTGTATACAACATAAACTCCTTAGGAAACAAGTAATGTCTCTATTTCTTCAAGGCTTGAACTATGGCATGAAATTCCTGATCATACACTGAATATCTCTTCCGGGCATCATTCAATTTCTCATTGAGATATGCTACTGCTCTCCCTTCTTGACTCAAAACTCCTCCTATTGTTGTTCCACTTGCATGACAATCCACTTGAAATACCTTATTGAAATTCGGTAAAGCCAACACAAGTTGCTCAGTCACTTTCTGCTTCAACAATTCAAAAATTTTGTTTTCTCTGGTGGTCCACTTGAATTCCTTCTGATCTCCCCTCATGGTCTCAGTCATAGGGTTACAAACTGAACTGAAATTTCTGATAAACTTCTAGTAAAAACTAGCCAACCCATGAAATGATCTTACCTCTCCAATGCTTTCCGATGTAGGCCACTCAACAATGGATTTCACTTTCTTAGGGTCCATCTTCAAACCATCCTCAGATATCACAAAGCCTAAATAGACTAACTCATCCTTCATGAAAGTGCAATTCTTGATATTGATCAACAACTTCTCTTCTCTCAACCTCTGCAAAACTTGTCTTAACTGCAACAAATGCTCCTCTTTTGTCTTACTGAAAATCAGAATGTCATCCAAATACACAATAACAAACTTACCCAGGATTTTCTTCAATACCCCATTCATCAGCCTCATGAAAGTACTCAGTGCATTAATCAATCCAAAAGGCATCACCAACCATTGATATAGTCCTTCAATTGTCTTAAATGTTGTCTTCCACTCATCACCTTCTCTGATCCTGATCTGATGATATCCACTCTTCAAATCTATCTTTGTAAAGTATTTTGCTCCACTCAAACAGTCCATTATGTCATCCATCCTAGGCAAAGGAAACTAGTATTTCACTGTGATCTTGTTTATTGCTCTTGAATCGGTACACATCTTCCATTCTCCATTCTTCTTAGTTGCTAATACTGTTGGTACTGCACAAGGGCTCAAACTCTCCCTGATCAAACCTTTCTTCAACAACTCCTGCATTTGTCTATTCAGTTCTTCATTCTCTATTGGTGTCAACCGATGTGTAGCTTTGTTAGGCAAACTAGCTCCGAGAACTAAGTCCATGCAATGACTAACACTTCTAACATGTGGCAATCTATCAGGTACATTATCTGAAATGATGTCCTCATATTCTATCAGCAAATCTCTTATCTCTCCCACGTGTTCTCCTTCTGGTTCCGGTCTCTCAGTCTTCTTAGGAATTAAGGCAAAACACACATTCTCATGTCTCAGTCCATCTATGAATTTCCTTCCATCTACTAAGCAGATTCTGGAATTTGTACAGACTTCATTCTTCAAAGGTTCCTCCAAAGGTAACAAGGTTTGCTTCATCCTATTGGCCACAATAGTGTATGTATTCTTCCTCCCATCATGTATTGCCTGTCTATCAAACTGTCAAGGTCTTCCCAACAAAAGATGACAAATATCCATAGGCATAATATCACACAAAGCTTCATCATGATAATTCCCAATTTTCAATTCTACTAAACATTGTTCACTCACTAACAACTTATGTTCATCCTGGATCCATGCTATCTGATAAGGCTTAGGGTGTTTCAATCTCTCCAATTTCAACTTATCCACCATCTCTTCTGAAACAAAATTATCTGAACTACCACTATCAATAGCAACTTTACAACACTTACTGGATACCTTAGATCTGGTCTTGAACAGGTTCTTCATCTCCTCTGGTATAACACACAGCTCTCCTCATCATCAACAGTTCTCCATCTTTTGGTTTATTGTCTGATCCAGTGGGGTTATCTTCCACCATTTTTGCTCTTCTGGTAGCCTCTGTCTTCTTACATTCAAATGCACAGTGTCCTTCTCCCCACACTTAAAGAGGGTTCCTCTAAATGTCTTCTTGTCTTGTCTCCCAAAGTTCTCATTCCAGTAACCATCTGGTTCTCTCCTTCGTTAGAAATTTCTATCATCCTTCCGATATGAATTACCTTCTTTTCTCACTTCCTTATCCTTGTTATGATTTGTACTCGTTCCTCTTCCTCTGGTATATCTTCTTCCTCCTTGAAATCTTCCTCCGGTAAACCTTCCACCTCTACCTCTTTGTCTCTGCTCATGTCTTTTATTCAGTTTCTCTTCAACCTTTATTGCATACTGGTAAGCCTCTTCAACACTCTCCAATTTAATCATACTAAGTTCATCTTGTATAGACATCCACAATCCATTCAAATATCTTGCAATCTGTTCAAATTCATCATCAACATGTCTAGATCTGATGTTCAACTTGTAGAATGCTTCGGTGTACTCCTTCACACTAGATTCCTTTTGTCTCAGATTCTGCAACTTCTGGAACAAATCTACTTGATAATTCTCTGGGGCAAACTCTGATTTTAACTTAGCAATCATCCTATCCCATGTCTTTATCTTTTCTTTACCTCTTCTCTATCCATCAACTTGCAAATGCTCCCACCAAAGAGATGCATGACCTTTCAACTGGGTACATGCATATTTCACCTTCCTCTCTTCTACAGTGTTTTCAAAATCAAAATACTTCTCCATCTCTAAGATCCAATCCATCAATTCATCTGAATCTAACTTCCCATCATATTCTAGTGGGGTAGAATGAGGTTTAGTGTTCGCCCTACTCAAAACCCTTAAAAACTTTTCTTCCTCCAGATCAACTGCCGATAGGTTCACTTGTTTTGTCAGGGCTTCTTCTCCTTCATCTGAGCTCACATCCTCAATAAGTCGGCCTCTTCTCTAGGCTATCTCCACGACTTCTAATCAGGCTGCTATTCCCCGCAACATCTCCATCGCAACAGGGTCTGCATTCCCACGCACTCCACCATTCCTAGTTCCTCTTTGTGCCATTGATCCACGCTAGTCCTCTGCAATTGTAGGTCGGATCTGCAATCCACCACCCTACAACAAAATTCAGGACACACAACCTCCATAACGAAACTTCGCTCTGAAACCACTTGAAGCAGTCACCAGTGAGGAGGGACCTCAAGGAGATCAATCCAACCGGTCAGCAAGAGTAAACACAACATAAACACATGGACATGATGGAGGCAATGCAGAACAGATAATTTTATTGCATAAAATTCGATTACATCCAATTGGTAACTACTGGGTTACAACATACCGACACACAGGCCTGGTAGAATAGGTCACACCGGGACCTTGAATCGAAATATATATCTTCTAAGCACAGTCTATCTATCTGATACTTCTTGATTCTCTGATTGATTACATTCTAAAGCATAATTACAAATATATATATATCGATCCAAAGGATCTAGTCAGTCCAAAAAGGATCAAAACCCAAAGAACAAGACCTAACGTGCAAAATGAACAAGGTCAACCTCCGCCAAGAGATTCCTCCACAAAATCCAAAGGATGAAACGTAGAAGGTCGACCGCACGCCAAGAAACATTGAGATCAATGCTCAAGGCTCTGCAAGCTTCAGAATGGGTTCCGATAGATCACCAGAATAGGTCTTAGGCAATTGGTAACAAAGGAACAGCCGCTAACAAGAAACTATCAAGGAAACCGGTAGCGATATCTTGCCGAAAAGTGATCCAAATGAGATGCGGTTTGAAAGCATAGAAAATGATCAAGTCTTCAAGTAGAATCCAACTCCACAGAATCCGATGAGCCAAAACCAGGACACACAGGAAGAAAAACTGAAACTGCAAATAGAAAACAAAACAAAAAGAAAATGTTTTTGGTTGATGCAAGATTGTTGTGAACTGGGGATGCTCCTGCATCAGCTATCTAGTATAAAGATTGTAAAGGGTAAAGGAACTATGGCAAGGGATAGAAAACTAAGGGTTGGTTGGTTATGATAAGAGATTAATGAGTGGGATATAGGAAAGGAGGATTAGGGTGTTTGGGATGAACTAAAGAGTTGTTAGGAAGACTAGATGGGTAGGTAAACATATGGGGAGTGTAGACTAGGGTTGGAAATATTGCAAATAGGTATTGGGGACAATTTAAGTGGTGATGGATCAAACTAGAGGCTAGAGAAGGCTAAGAGTATAGGTAAACTATGTGTTGGGCCAAAGGGGCATGGTCTTGCAAGAGGAAAGATGGGTGTTGTGAGGAGGGAAAGGAGAGATAAGTGAGAAGGTAAGGTAAGATATTATAGGTGAGAATGCAAAATAAGTCTGTGAAAATAGATATAGTTGAAAAGAGAGATAGTGGGAAAAAGTAAACTACATATTGGGAAAAAATAACCAAGTGATAGGATGAGTGCATTTGGTATTGGTTAGAGCTAATGCAAAGGCAAAAATGAGGTTATGTGCATGCTTTAAGTAGGGTTGAATAAATATGGAGTTGTGGAAAGCTATGGAAGACTTGGCTATATCAAAAGAGGAAATATAAGAGAATTGGGCTCACCAAATGACACAAATTTAGGACCTCCTAAAGTGGTAACGGACCTAAGAGATATTGAATCCTTCATTTGTACTAATTATTAAGACAAATTAGAATATAAGCATAAAACATAAAGTTATAAATAATCTATTAATATAATATTAAATAATTAGTACAATGAGCTATGAAATGGGGAATGTGGTATGCAATGATTTTTGGAAATATTAATCTAATATTAAATAATTAGTACAATGAGCTATGAAATGGGGAATGTGGTATGCAATGATTTTTGGAAAGGAAATGATTATTAGAAAGGAAATAGTAATAAACAATCCATGCACATGCACCTAATATTAGATGATTTTGAGACCAAGAATGATCTTAGTAGACCTTGTAAGAACTCCAGTCTAACTCTAGGTTTTAATGGGTGACTTTTCTAGAGCTTAAGTGCTATGTATTCAACAAGGGTAGATGAACAAATTGCGTTCCTTTGGGGTGATGGTGACATCAATACTAAATATTGCTTTCCTCTTTTACAATTCCTTGTCATCTTGTCTTGAGTTTTTTATTTCTTAAAAAATGACCACGTTTTATAACTCCCAAATTCCTAAGTTGAAATTTGGGTGACATGAGGAAAAGGGTGCGCTTAAATGGCATTGTCTCATTCAATACCATGTTTGGTATTTTTCAACATCCACAAAAGGATATTTTGGAAAATTAGTTGTGTACAAGCTTATTGTTTTGTTGTAGTGGTGTGTGCAACTATGGTGACTATATAAATTAATTGTTGGGGATAGATCTACCACAAGTGCACAATTGTTATGGAATTAACAAAGAGATGCAAAAGGTAGCCACAATAGAATGTGCAAGAGGGAAAGAGGCTTTAGATCTAAGGGTGATACTTATAATTAGTATAATGGGTTTATGCAAACTTAGGATGGTTTTGGGAGAGGAAATGGGTTTCTAATGGCTTCAAAACTACAAACACGCATGACGGAAGTCAAATGAGATATACAAAAGATCACAAGATAGATGCAAACAAAGCATAAATGAAGGGTGCATCGTAGATCTAAGTTGATGCTACAACAAGGCCTTTGGATAATAGAGGAAAGGAAAATGGATGTTTATGGATTCCAAATGAGGAGAAATATAAGACTATGTGAGGATGAAAAAATAAGAATTCTAAATAAGATCCACGAAAGATTGATCAGTAATGTGTGCAAAAAATTGCAAGCTTTAGATCTACAATATTTTTCCATTACACTCTATAATGGTGATTCCTTATATTCTCCGTGTTGAGAGAAAAGAGATACTAAGTTTCCCAAGTTGGGTGTTGTTAGTGAACAAAGGGACAGAATGGGCTTAAACACACCCTACTAAGTTTTTATATGAACGTCATTAAAAATGTAATAATAATTAAGGAACAAATAATATATTATTTTTCTTTTGCAAATTCAAAAAGGAGCAATAGTGTTGTGTGGCACTAATGCCTAAGGTATAAGTGCCCATTAAGAGAAGAGAGATGCTAAGTTTTCCAAGTTGGGCATTATTAGTGAATGAAGGAAAAGAATGGGCTTAAACACAAAACCCTACTAAGTTTCTATAAGAATAATCATTAAAAATGTAATAATAATTAAGGAACAAGTGATAAATTTCATTCCATTGCAAATTAAAAAAGGAGCAATAGTGTTGGGTGGCACTAGTGCCTAAGGTATAGGTGCCCATGGACACTAGTGACTTGGATAGCTTTATAAATAAAAGCTTATGGGGCGTCTAATGAATTCCTAAGGCTAAAATGCTTGCAATATCGTTTTATGATCACCAAAATGTGCAAAAACAGGTAGAACATGACCTAAAACACATAAGAACAGACACTAAAATGAATACAAAAGTGTAAGTTGAAGATCGTGAAGCATGTAAATTTCAAACTTATATGAACTTATTGTAACTCATTAATCTAGTTTACCATATTGATAGAATTATTGATATGCACATTGATTATGGCTTGTAATGGACATGACTATATTGACCATATTTTGGAATTGGGCTTACTTTGTTTACTCAAGTCAAAAGTAAGAAATTTTTGAAGCTACAGTTTTGGGAGTTGTTACAAAAACAAAAATGTCATATTCAACTTATTTATTTGTTTCATAATTTCATGCTTTTGTACAGTTTGATTATTGTGACTATATATTTATTAGCAATTGTTTTACTCAATTTTGTTGTTTTATCCAATCTTTTATGGTAGAACAAAGCAATCTTTACCTTTAATCAATCAAATAAATACATTTGGAGAATACAACAATAGGCTTTGTTCCATGCTAGTGCTAACCTTGCCTACACATAAGCCTTTTTAATGGTCATAATACACCCTCTAAATTTGCATTTGGAGTAAGTTTCACTTAATATGGACATCCCATCATGATAAGCATATGTAGTCCTACAAGTTATATGCTAATGCAACAATCATATCCTGGCAGGGACATGATTAAACATTTACTGTTTAGCCAATGTATGTCCATGTGGTTTATAATTATGACATTTCCTCTAGGTAATTTATCTAATACATTTTTTCCTTCAAATGTTGTGGTCCTTGTTTCTTTAATCCTATAACTTTTCCCTCTAGGATTAAGGCTTTTATGCCTTTTGAATTTAATCATGCCTAGCTTTGTTGTATACCTTAGTCAAAGTCTTAATTCTTGGCAATACCAGCTTTGTTTGAATCACTTTGATCTATTGGAGAAAAACTCCATTGTTAGAATCTACAACCTACGATATAGTCTTCGTGGAAAGAGAGATTTCACCAGGAAGATGAATTGCATCGAGATGAAGAATAATGTACAATGAGTCAACTTATAAAGCAAAAGGCAGTAGGTAGGAGATCACATGATATGGATGTGTCTCTCAATAGGATGCTAGGTTAGGTAGACACAACTAGCGTCAACTACCCAACTACAAAATACAAGGTAAATGATATTCATTAATATGCAAAATATTAGATAATGATGCCTAAGCAAACTTAAGGATGATTAAATATTATTTACTCCGACAGCCCCCACTAAGTGCAACTTAGGGAGAAGATTATTATGCAATATGAAAGCAAGATGCAATAAGGGTCTTGACTACAAAACCATTTTGGGTACCCGTGTACAATGCAAAATGCAATGCAAAGAAATGAAATCTCTCACAAATGGAGAAAAGGAGAAAACCATATGGGAGAAAACTCCTCTACAAAAAAGAGAAACAAACCAAATGCATAGATGGAAGACTCAATCACACCCCCAAGGACTACATACATCATTTATATACAATCAAATATTCCCCCATAGGAAGGAAAGGAGACTACATAGCCCCCCTATAATAGACAATGTCTTGCGAAAACAATGAGTGCTTGAAGACAAAACATAGTTTGATACCTACATACAACATTTCTCCCTTTGGAAAGAAGATAAACCAAGTACACTTGTAGGAATGCTTCTTATTTTGGATAGGAATTAGGAAGTAGAATCCAAATGTAGGATGATATCTCTGAAATTCGCTCATATGTTGCTAAGTCCTTGGATGATGAAGATGCCACAAACCAATCACGTACATTCCCAATCGCAATAGAAGGTAACAAACAAGGAACCAATGGAAACTAATTGTGAACAAGCTCCAAAGACATAGGTGAAGTGACAACACTAGCACCATCACTATCATCAAATAGGAGATATCCCTCTAAAAACTGAATAGGAGTCTCCAAGCTCAAAGAAACCATCACATAAACATGATCAAACTGAACCATGAAATATGACAAATCAAGTGAAGGAGGAGACTCGTGAATGTTAATCTCCAAAGACAAAGTAGACGAATCTCCAACTATAATGAAACTGACACTAAAGAGTCAAGGAAACCTCTCAAGTATATCTCCCAAATAAAAAATGTGAGATTCCACAAACAATGAACCAATATTTTGCAAATAGGAATCCCAATCAGGAAGACAAACGCATACTTGTTGCAATGACTCACTATAATAACCAACAAAATATGAGTGTTTGATCTCAACTTGAGAAGTGGGAGCTGCAAGTGGAGTTTCTGGATCATCATAACTCTCAAGTGTTGCTTCATATTCAAACTCCTCTAAAGTGCCATCATCAAAGGGAATATTATCAACATCATCAAGTGGGAGACGGTAATTTGAAGCAGGATCATCTAGGAATGAAGTGTGGATCTCCAAAAATATCCAAAATAATGGTCCAAAACTATGTGCGAGCACTGAATACCTCTAAACTTGGGGAGGGTTTCATTGAAGAATCTCTTACTGATATTACAACCAATCAACCCTAATATGATCAATTCCTATTTCCCCCAACTGATTGCTTCTATTTAGATTTTGGCTCAAGATTGAGTCCATAAAGATGACACAAGAGATTAAGTCGTCGACAACGTGTGATGATTCCTTTTGCCCATTACTCATAATCATCCTTAGTCAAAGTGATTACAGGATGATGGGTTGCATAACCCATGATTACATCAATGACACACTTTATCACATCATGAATAGAGATCAACAAAAATAATCTGTGCAAACCCAGATTCAAAATTCAGTGAATAAAATTCAACACGAAACAACTGAAAAATACCTCGTCCACTGCAAAGTTGACAAAAAGAGCTTTCTTTCGATATTTGGATTGCAAAAGTTATGCAAAAATGAAAAAAGGGGCCAATAAAAAGACACTTTTGAGGCACCAAGGGGGCTAAAAATGGCTAAGCCCATGATTCTCCATGTGACCACACCTGATATGGAGGGTTAAAAAATTGGGTTGAGTGTATTTGTGGGCTACCCAGGCCATATAATCTCCAAACATGAAGTTGGTAAGTTGACATATCACAAGTCGGATCAAATCATCTGAGTGTGCATCTGCAAACCACACGACAACACATCATACGCAAGAGAGGCCAACCAAAGGCATGTTAGGAACACGGTTGCCATTGCACCAAAAGATTGACCTGTTAATGCTCGATACAACTACAAGATTCGATGAATCCACGAGAGACAGTTAAGCCATGTCACAAACCTAAACATTGTGTTGCACAACACAAGGAGACCAAGAGTACACACCTTGCAACAATCCCCCCCAAGTGCAAGTGAGGGGTTCGAATCTGTGACCTAGGCTCTGATACCACCTATTAGAAACATGGTCACCATTGCACCAAAAGATCGACCTATTAATGCCTGATACAACTGTGAGATTTGATAAATCCACAGGAAGCGGTTAAGTCATGTCACAAACCCAAGCACTGCGCTGCACAACACAAGGAGACCAAGGGTGCACACCTTGCAACAAGGCCTGTGAGACTTGTTCATGACACAAAGGAGGGATGGGCTATATAAATAGCCATAGAGCTTGTCACACTACAAATGTGGGTTTAAACTCTCGAGTGCCTCCTTCCAATTCCTTTGTCCAGGCCCACCAAAAACTTGTGAATTGCGAACCCTAAATAAATGAAATATTTTGCAGAATATGATAAAGTCTTCGCGATAGAGAAAATACGACTTTGGAGAATAAACTTCATGAGCTGGCTTGGAGATAGAGAGAACAAATCCATATACCATAAAGAATTCATCGCCTCTACCAATGTGCAAACAAAATCCAATTTGCAAATACTAACATAGGCCAAACAAGCTACAACCACAATTTGAATGTGCCACTTCAATTTCGCTTCGTTGTAAGGGCCCTTCAATCAAAATCCACAACAAACAGTCAATTCAATTAAGAAACCCGACACAATATCACTACACTTGCAATGAAAGTATGCACGGGTTGAGTGTATACGACTTATTAAACATGGTCCATGAAAGCAAGGAAATCACCAATCGCCAAATGTTCTAGACAATAAACAAGTGCTCCTACCACAAATCAAATGAAGGTGCCTCCAAGAAGACTGAAAGCCAAGACTAAATGCCTTGGATTTGGTATAGGTTAGTAAACTTCAATGCGGGCCGAGAACACTAAAAGCAATTTAACTACCCACAAGCCAATGCTAAGACTAAGAAAGCTTGAGAATGGATCGTCTTAGCCTTCAACCAATGAAGCCAATTGTAATACCCTAAAAATGGTCACCTAAATCATGGGCCCCTAATCTCAACAACATCACCAAGGTCATAATCAAAGGCAATTAAATCAACTTTGAGCACCTAATTCATTAATTCATCAATCATTAATGTTACATGGCAAATAAATCACTCAATATTAATTTAATATTTATTTAATTAATTAATCATTCCAAGTAAATCAATTTTGATTAATTATCTTATTTATTTAATTAAATATCCTAGCATATTTAATTAATAAATCAATTTGCCATTTAAATCACAAAAAAATGAATTAATTTAAAGAAAAAGAGGAATTAATCTGCAAAAGAAAGAGTTAAATTGAAAACAAAAGAAAGAATTAAAATGAGAGAAGAAATCAAACTTAAGATGTTTCTTTTTCTAAAATTGAGATAACTTGAAATTTCAGAAAAACAATTAAATTGAATTAATCATTTTCTCTAAAATTAAAAATCAAAGCTTTTCTTGAGGAAAGAGGTTCAGTTGCATTAAAAAGGCTTTTTCTAAATAAAAATCTTGAGCAAATTAAAGAAAACTGCATAGAATCACCTAATTTTATCTCAAGTGCATGGAATCAACTAAATTTATCTCTAATGCAAACTTAGACTTATAATCTAAATGCATTCAATCAAGCTATAATTGGAATCTATCTCAAGATTAACTTAATATGATCTCTCAATTATTTCAATTAACTTGGATTGTACTTTTTCTAGAGGAATCTCAACTGCTCATTGTTAATCGATCTTGACCGTTGGTCTCTCTTTTAAGTCTTGTTGGCATTACAATAGAAAGGAGATTGTTGGCATTTCAATAAGGATATTGAGAAGGTTGTTGGAGATTATTGATATAACTGAAGAAGGATGATTGCTGTCTTAATAATATTATTTTGTCATTGATGTCAAGTAATTGATTTTCTGATTCAGTATGATGTTGCCATATCTTGAGAAGTATGTTTTGATGAGTATTAAGAGGTCGGTAAGTGACACAGAAAGAATGTGATAATGAAGGGGAGAAAAAAGTTATTCAATGGGCAACTATTACCGAGTTAGACAATGATGAGATCATGTTGTTTTGATTTTTTGATATCCTACATATGTTGTTAATTATAAGTTTAATACTGTACTATGTCACCGAGCAAAAAACCTAGTCGGTAAACCCTAAGGTTATCGATATCGGTTAAAGAAGGCAGAATATCTACTAAGTGAAGTTCAATATTTACCGAGTAACAACCGAGTTATAATAGAACACATTGGATGAATAAAAACATTATTTAATGAAGGATGCTGATGAGCTGGAGATGAAAAAATGATTGGTATGTCGCGCAAGAAGTTTGTTGAGGATCTACGACATCGAAAATACAAGAGGAAGATCTACAGCACAGATTGAACCACAATAACCTAGCACAAGTTCCAAGGAAAGAATGCAAGTTCCAAGGCTAGGTAAAACGTTTTTCAGATCGAAGGATACATTGAACCTAGTCAAGTTTGAAGATCTGATGGCTAAGATTGATCATGGTAAATGTGATCAAGGAGATTAAGGGGTTAGAAATTGTTTATAAATAAGGAATTGTTGATGAACAATGCATGCGGGCAAATGTATGCACAAAGATGCTACAGTAATGTTTACCGAGCACAGAAGCTTGAAGATCTGATTGAAGAACAGATTGAGAAACCCAGCAAGCCCAACAAGGGACAAGATAAGTCTTATGACAAGATTGTTTTGAGCACATAGAATCTGCTTTAGCATTTCAAATGTGAAGTTGCAGATATATTTTATTACTGTTATTTATTTTGTAAGTGACAGGAAATCTCTTAACCAAGTGGACTTAACAATCTTATTTGTAAACCCTCTAGCAAGGTAACATTCTAAATGAGTGTTTGAAATCCTTTGACAAGGTCACTTCTAACAAAGTGCAAGACTCTAACAAGTTTGAGGGAAATCCCTTAACCGGGTCACATCTAACAATGTGTTTGTAATCTTTAACAGGATTAGCTTTTAACCGAGCATACTCTAGAAGGGTATATTTCTTAGTGGGTCCGAAATCTCATAGTGGCTTTTCCCTATTTGGGTTTCCACGTTAAATCTGGTGTTAAATGTGTTATGATGTTTTAAGTGTATCTGTTTATGAGTACTGAATGATTTACAATCATAGTTGCATATCAGTAAAGGCTACCGAGGTTGAATCTGATGAATACATTGTATTGTGAAGTTTTTATGATTCAACCCCCCCCCCCTCATCTTAACTAACAAATCTCTATAAATTCAGCCTTCATCTCTCATTCAAGACACCTTGGAAATTTATTGTTATTGTGTAGTTTTTGCTCTGGAGTCATTGAAGATATCGTGCTTTGAGATTATTGCATCTTAGTTTAGCTTTTTGCATACTTAGTTTAATCGTTATTACTTGTATTCATTTAACTTAATCTTCATTCATCTATCTTAATCTTGCATATCTAGCTTAATCTTGCATCCATTTAGCTTATTCTTGTGCTCATATAGATTAAATCCTTACTCTTGGTGTACTCTACTCACTGGTATTGCTTAGACAAATCTGAGAGCAAGTCTATACTTGCATCTTTTAGAAGGCAATAGGTCGATTTGTTATGGTTTTTATATTCATGATTTTATCTATCTAACCATGCATGCAATGACTTAATTGAAGTGTTGTGTCTTACAACTTGTAGACTTTATCCACTTTTCACACACACACCAATCACTTTCGCATGTGGATTTATGACCCAGATCCAACACTATCTTCTACCACAAAATACGTGTTGAGCAATAATGCAAATAGCCCAAGGAAAAAAACAATTGCAATTTGAGACGGTTTGAGAACAAAAAAAAAATGGCCGCACAGAGTAAATGTCGATGCAAACTCCAAAAAACCAAAACGCCCAATGAATAACTAATGTAAGTCAAACACTGAAAAAATACAGGGCTCTCAAAGGCTAATGCCAGCCAAGGAAACCAATCTACATAATAACAGAAATTTGGAGTCCCAA
This sequence comes from Cryptomeria japonica, assembly GCF_030272615.1. Classification (NCBI taxonomy): domain Eukaryota; kingdom Viridiplantae; phylum Streptophyta; class Pinopsida; order Cupressales; family Cupressaceae; genus Cryptomeria; species Cryptomeria japonica. The sequence goes on along the minus strand of NW_026729456.1, from coordinate 41,959 downwards.
ATAAATGCCTTGTAATTCAAAGACATTAGCCTCTAGAGGTACAAATAAAAACTACAAATCAATATAATTGAGAAAAATCTGAAACTGACGAGATGCGACAAATGAAATGTTGCAAAGATATCGTTAATCTAGGATTCGAGACCTCAAACAAACTTAGGGGAAGGAGATGTAGAAAGACCACTCTAATACCCTGTTGGAAAAAAGCTCCATTGTCAAAATCTATAACCTGCAATATAACATTCATGGATAAAAATATATCTCACTAAGAAGATGAATTGTATTGAGATGAAGAATAATGTACAATGAGCTCGCTTATAAAGCAAAATGCAATAGGTAGGAGATCACATGATATGAACATGTGTCTCAATCTGTGCTTTATTGTTAAAGGGTTTCGAGTCCCTTCAAAACCTATTTTTGCCTTAATAAAAAACTAACATCAACTACCCAGCTACAAACTACAAGGCAAATAATATTCACCTAATATGCAAAACATTAAATAATGATGCCTAAGTAAACTTAATCAAGAGTGAATATTATTTACTCCAACATTATCCTCCTATACACTTTGGTATTGTCTCTCTTCTTTAGAAATGCTAGGCAACATAACAAACCAATAGAATTTTATTTTATATGCATTACTTCTTCACTTTGTCAAAGGCATTAGCATAAATCCATCAAGTTCTTATAGCCAAAGCCACAACAATTTCATCACATTTGTATTTTGTTATAATTTGAAATTGGTATTTTCTCAAATGCAAGGTGTTAACCATAAGGTTTTTTATGCAAGAGTGTGCGATGTTGAAGATAATTTTTTTACATAGGAGTTTATCTTTAGTCATTTATATTCATAAGATAGGAGTTTATCTTTAGTCATTTATATTCATAAGATTGCATTTGTACTCATCTATCAAAAGCAAATGAGATTTAACCCTTTGCTTTTGAAATAAACTCAATCTTCCACAACCCAAGAGATTTAACCCTTTGCTCCCATCATTTGTCCCAATATGCCACTTATCTTCAAATCATATGGGCTAACAATTGTAGAATTATTGCATTTTGAATTATAAGAAAATCCTATGGTTCACACTGTTTAATTGTATGACATTGTTCTTATCTACAAAAAGCTTAGCGCAAAGTCATTTATCCCCTTTATCTTCTCTTCAATTGTATCATGCATTTTCTTATTTTTCATCAAAATTTAGCCTAACTTTAAGTGATTGTAGCATAGCATGATATGACCAATATTGCATGGTATAGCCTTCTGAAGATGCCAACACCTTTAAACTATATAAAGAAATGTTGATCTATCAAGCTTTGCTAAAAAATTTCAGCGCAATCACAACATGTGTAAAGAAGTGATCAAAAATTTGTGCAATGTTTCAAATTGTGTGTAAATATGTACGTGTAAGTGTGTAGCTTTGTCTAAGTCTGTGCATTTCCATGTGTTCATGTATCTTGTGTGTCTGTGTTTGTCTATGTATGTGTGTCTGTTTTTCTACGAGTGAGTGCACGCATATCATTGTCTTCAAAGTGTAATGCCCACCCCAGATTTTTTTTTAAAACATTGAAGTTGTTGTCCTATAGTTTCTTTTATTTTAATAAACTATGTTATGATTTTTCTGTGTTGTTTCAAACTAGATAGAAGATGCAGAAAGGGTTTCATATTTGTTTTCATTCATCATGTTTGAGATACAAGAGATACATTGCATATTAAAAGAAGTAATTTCTCTTTCATAAGGAAATCATAACATAATGAAGCAAATCATAAAATATTCTGAAATTCAGACTTGAGTATGCAAATCAGACCTGGTACATTCATCCAAAGGCAGATTTTCAAGTCTATACAACAGCAAACCTGATTATGCAATATCCCACAATTGGCATGGCTCCCTAGGAGGGGCAATTTGCTCCTGGAAAATCATACCTTCTCCAAAAACACAAATGAATACTCAAAGATGGCGCTCAGCTATGAGGAATATTTGGAAACAACATCCAAAATAGATCTTCGAACACCAACAGAGCTACAAACAATTGATACTTCCAGCCTCGGTAAAAAGAGAATTTCCAAAATTATAAAATACGAATCAGACCTTTGAAAAAGCATGCTAACACCTCCAAACAAAAACCCAAAAGTAGGAAATCATCAAACACACCACACCGAAATCTACAAAACCCACTTCAAAAAACACAGAAAATATTCATTCTAAATCCACCAAAATGATAGAAATCAAGAACTCCGTGAATACTAATGTGACCCCTAAAGTAGAATCGCTCCTTCCGGCTAGGGTTGATCTCTCACCACCAAAACCAGCAAGCAAAGATGAGGGATGAGGGTTTTCGTCCTTAACTAGCAAAAAATTAAACCTAGAAAAAATCAGGCAACATCCTGTTATGTTGTCCAAGAAAAGATGTCCAAATGAGAGCCCAGGAGGTGATTATATAAGAGAGGGAAGGAAACTAGGGCAACTGGATTTGAAATTAATTTTCCCTCCGCGAAATCCCATGCCCATTCATGAGACTTTTTAATTTATTTTTAATTCCATATGTCTCCCTTCTTAGGAGTCCACTTTTGGAGGCTAAGATTTAGTCTTTGAAAAAAAAAAAATTATTGATTCATGGCATCCCATTAAGACATTAAAGGACCCCCTTTTAAAACAACATTGTGCACCTAGGCCAAGGGGTACAAAGCGCTTAATTTATAAAGCGACAATATAAGAGACTTGGGTGATTAAAATCAAAATATATTTCTTTGAACATAATAAAACTTACCCAACGTCCAAATATGAAATGTTAGACCACTGGAGATACGGAGGCTGACCCAACTGCTAAAAATAGACACTTACTAAAAATAGCAATTGCTAGAAGTAGTGTGTCCAAACACCAAATTGGCCCAATTTGAGATACTCAAAGACTCACTATAAATAGTAAGTGCTAAAGATGGTCACTGCTATAAATAGTAACTAAAAATAGTAAGTCTTGGACAAGCCATCTAAAATCACTCCCGAAAGTGTCATTCATCTCCATTAATCCATCTGAACATACACGCGACATCGAAAAACCCCTCTGATCCTGTTGACACCAACCTAGAAAGCCAACACCAGATGCACTACAAAAGGACCAGAAACGGGGAAAGGGTCAGACATTTTAGTAGATATAGTCAATACGGGCAAATTTTATACAAAATGCTAACATTGATGAAAAAGATGATTAAAAAATGCATAGTAGGCTGTTTCTCTTTTACAGTCTTATTTTGTGTATTTAAGCTCTCAAAGTAGTTTACAATAGATCAGTGAGGTGTCAAAAACCTAGTAAGCCACATTGCCTTACACCCAACACACTTTATTGCTGCCTCGAATGTCAAGACTGTTATCAAGACCTACAGGAATTGTCTATGGAACCCGTTTTTCCTTCCTTGCATTGTTTGCTACATGTTTCTGTACTTTTCTTGGGATGTGCCTCTGCACCCGTCTGTCCTCTTTACAGTAAACCTCTTTCAGTCCCATGGACCAACTGTGGTCTTTTATGGACATTAATACTTACATATTAAATTAAATATAAAAAGGTCAAAAGTGATTGGAGAAGATGTGCTACATTAATTGTTGTGTTTCTTCAATGTCTGATGTTTCATGCAGCCAGTTTTCATACGGATGAAGCTTTGAGGAACTCAAGCAGTGGAATATCAATCACAAGACCTTTTATTCAATCCAGCAATATCCAGTCCTCTATATATCTCTGTGGTGCTAATATTCATCATCCAAACCATTCTTAGATGTGATTTTGAATTAAGATGCTGTCTTGAAATTAAGCCAGTTGGTATAAGCTTTCCTATGACTTGAACTCCAATTTTGACTATATTTTTCGTCTGGTGCTACCATTCAGCTAGATGTTTTTCCTTGCTATACACTAGACCTGCGTGACTTCAACCTTTGCCATAATCAAGACGTTTCTTAATACCAACTATGAAAGTAAATAGCATAAGCCAATGAACCAAAAATTATCTTGAAGATTTCAAAATGATATGCTTGTTGCAGACTCAATAATTATATAGCTCAGCCACTTACAATCAGCCATGACAAAACTGTCCTCATATTAGTGATGAAAATAATTGCACAATTCCATGTATATCAAAAACTGAGATAAAGGCACATGTTAAAGGGATTCTCATTTGTGTTTGGTATTCAAGCCTACAAAACAGACCACTACAATGGTCAAATTCTTGAAGAAAGGTTGGTAATAACTACAAGAACAAAAATCAAAATCAGCATTGATAATCAGCAAAAGGGGAGAATTTTTTTCCTTAAAATTCGATCATAACAATCTTTGAGATAAAGGAAGAAGACATTCGTATGCCTGCACCATTCGAGCTGAGATATGAAGCTTGTAGTGGACAGCAAGCTTTGGATTTGCCAGATCAAGAATATCTGCATGCAAGCTGCAAGGCAACAAACATAGGGTAACTGAGTCAGTTCGATGACTTCCCCATAGATGCTTAGCCAATTTGTGACAGTAAACTAGATTGTGTAAAACGAAACAGTCTAAGAGTCATAAAGATAAGGCTAGAATATAATACAAACCTTTGCCATTCACCAGATTCCTTTGCATGCCTCTCTGTTACCTTATACAAGCGATCAAGTGTATAAAGGATCATTCCAAAACTCCACAAAGCGTTTTTCTCCTGTAATTCATGCCATGTTCCCCATTAGTTATTTCAGAAATATTTAAGGGCCACAAGAATGATGTTTTACTATGTATGGAGAATGAAATTACAGAGAAAACTCAGTTTCTCTTGTTAAAGTTTAAGGTATACAATACACGTTAAATGGCAAAAAACATTAATCCACATTTAAAATGTGCAAAATAAAAATTTAGCTGAATAGGAATTTACAGCTAGACTGTTAGAAATTAGTTAAAATGAAATCCTTGCAAAATCAAGATCATTCGTCTAGTGAGATCACTTGCCAAACAGAGAATAATGGAATTATCAGAATATGGACAATGTGCAAAAGACTAACCACATTGTTTACATAGACAACAATCCATATGTCGACATCCATATAAGAGTTTCTGCTAACTAAAATTCATCAGCTAAAAAAATGTAAAGAATGTCAAAAACTTGTTTCCCTTGACATGTCAAAGATAATGGAAGTAAATCCCCCGTGGGCTATTTGTATCAGGCCATGGATAGAGCCAAAGAGGTGATCAAGAGTAAAATGGGGAATAATCGGGACAGATACATGCCATTTTAGGATATAATCGATGACAGATGGGATTAGCAAATGCACTCACTCCTCTATGCCACTAGATAGTATCTAAATCCATCATTGTTCTATTGCACCTAATTGTGAGAAGATGCAAAGTTTACAAAGGAACTTATCAAGTGTGTGGAGAGATTGTTCCCTACTCCAAATTAGCTATGTGTAGCTATGGGAAAATTGCCAATATATAAGCAAGCAAGGCTTTTTTCTCCAATATGTCTATCAAAGAAGAAAGTAAGACCAAGGCAAGGCAGGCTGAGCACTGAGCTGGGTCACGGGTCGCGGGGATACCCCTAAGTTTTGAAAAAAAGAGGAAGAAACACCTTTGAACCAACTAGACTCCATAGAGTTTTGATAGTTTCTTTACATTGAACATGTGTACATTATAGGAATGAAGTTTTGATTAAATCATACATGATGGAATCTTCATTAAATTTGTGTTTTTTCAACATAATGGTAGATTTTTTTTGGAAAGGAATCCAAAAACCTTTGATGGATGGCAATGTGCTTTTTGAGTCAGCCATATAGTTCATCTACATGTGAACATGGTTAAGAGTGTGTTTGAACACAAACATTTCAAAAACACGATTGTTTGATGCAAGAGCAAATGAATGATTTGGTGTTCATTCAGCACAACCTCCACTTTATGTTGAAGAAAGCTCAAGGTTTAAAAAGTTGCAATTGATAATTACTTGTAAATTCTAATTAGTGTTTTCATTAATTTTCCAAACCAAATTCTTGTTTTTCTAAAACTTATTCTACCTGTCTCACTACATATGCATTCAATTTGACATTAGTTACCATCAAGGAAGATACAACTGATTGACACTAATAAGAAAAATCCAAAATCTAAATGGATTCTAAATGTTGAAGAGATACTTTTTCATAAGGAAACACTTAATAGGTTGGGAAGAAGCCAATTTTTGCTCTAAAGAGAATGATGAAATTAGAAGTTGTGCTCCTAGAGCTTCATCGTCAAGACCTACAGCACCCTAGTGTACTTTGTAACATCAAGAGTCATTGGCTTACTCTACTTTTTTGTCACATTGTACTTTCAACGTTAGATTGTAATAAATTCAACCTATGTACTTGCAATATGTTACTGTGTAGTAATGTACCATGCACTATGCAATGTAATCAACATTCTTAATATTGATGAAAAGTTAAAACAAACTATGTTCCAAAATTAATTGTGTAAAATCTCATTTCCCTTCACTCTCTATCTTTATGCAATTGTATTGTCTTTAAATATTAAAAAACAGAGGTTTTCTCTCTTTTTGTGCATTTTCTGGATTCCTGATATTTTGGGGTTTGTCAAGCTATCTTCAAGAAATATTTTCGCTACCATGTTATAAACATAGATGCAAGAGTCGCAGAGTTCTCGACGAGTTTTTAAAAACTCGCAAGTTTTTTGCTCTGAAAGTTTTTGTGAAAAACTCAGCTGGGCCTAGATGCATCAAAAAATTATCTAATTTTCTTTTTCAAGTCGGTCTCTGTTTGCCCTCTCGGGTAAACGGTTAAATGCAAAACGTAAATGCACAGAACATAATGGAAATATATTAAATAACCAGCCTCTATATTAATTCCACAGTCCATGTACAATAAGTGCTTATAACATTACATCTGACACGACTAACATGATCCTACTTCGAAGAAAAGGTACACAATATATAATACCCGAAGGGGTACGACACAACCGTCGCAACTCCAACTACCTACCCGTCGGCTAACCAACTGACCGCCGTAACTCATTATTACTGACGACGACATAAACATAATATAACAACATAACATAATGATTATTCCCGGCAACATCATCCCCCCCAAGAAAAGAAGTCGACTCCGACGACTTAATACAAAATAGAGATGAACGGCAGAAACTACTAACGCCAGTCGGGCCCGGATCTTATACACTTGCTGCGTCCTCGCCTGAAACCCCTTTTCTGCTACCATCCGATGCTCAAGTGCAAAATTCACCAATATTGCTTCCTTGGCCATCACAGTCCTCCTGTGCCTAACCCAAACTTGTCTGCAAAACATGTTTTTCAGTCTCAGGTTCCACCAACTGCTACTCAATTGATACTATCTCCCTAGCCAATTTGTCCTCGATAGCCATCCGTGCTGCTCTCCCGACATCCAACTCCTGGGTATGCTGAACTAAGTCTCACGCGACTATTGCCTCCAACCTGGTGGTCAGCTCCTCCCGAGCCCTCTGTGCATCCACCAAGGCAACCTCACGTCCAGCCGAGACCTACTCCGAGTTCCTCAAAGCGTACCAGTCATGCCTGGAGGTGGCCACAATCCGCTGGCACAAATGCTAGGAGACACCTCAAATCCTCCATCACACTCCCCAAAGGCCAAAAACTGAACTGAATAACTCCCTGGTGTCATACAACTGCGCGGACCTGCAATGCCTTCCCTCAAACTCTGTTTGTTCCCAACCTCCAAATCCGTCTCCCTCTACGGCTTATGGCTTCCCGCCAATGCTTAGCTGCAGGCTTCTTTCTCACAATACGGACAACCACAACACTTCCCGTGGTCTTCTGTAGCTCAAAAATAGACTGGGGGTCTGGGGGCAACGCCCCTAGCGGGGTCGAGGGGCAGCGCCCCTCGCGGGGTCCTGGGGCAGCGCCCCCGCCGCCAACACCAATTTACAACCTTCAGAACCCCATGAAAGTCCATGGCGCGCATCATTTTTTGATATTTTATGATGTCAAAACCCTTCTTCTACACTCCAATATTTTCAGTGTCTAGGCTCCAGATGTCATCGAATCATTTTTCAATCCGTCGTCGTCGTTTTTTTTTTTTTAGGCACTGTAATGTCCCCGATGGCACATCGGCCATACAACCTCCTTGTACGGTCAACAACAGCACTAGCACCTCCAATCGTGCGGCCACCTTCCCGTGCGGTCGACACCCTTCTTATCGTACGGACACACCTCCGGTCAACAACAACACTGGCACCTCCAATCGTGCGGCTGCTTGGTCTACCTGTGGCGGTCGTTTTGCCCTTACGTGGCTGTGTGGATTGTGCGGGCTTGGTTTTTTTCTTTTTCCTTTTGCGGCTGCTGCGCGTTGGTGTGCGTAACCCTTGCTGTGCGTGTTGATCAGGTCGTGCGGTGCGTGGTCGGGCCGTGCGATGCGTCTTCCTCCTCCTTTATCCCTTGCTGTGCGGCGGTGTTCGGTGTTGTGCGGTGGTCGGGCTGTGCGGTGTGCGGTGGTGGGTTCATGTCTCGACAACAACCTTCGGTGGCTCCCACCGCACGGTGTGACCGCCACACGATGGTGTCACCGTCGGTGGTTCCACCGCACGGTGGTGTCACCGTCGGTGGTTTCACCGCACGGTGGTGTCACCTTGGTCCCACTATACGGTGGCCATTTTCCCCTTTTTTTTCTTTTTTTTTTTTACCATACAGTCGCTGTCATACGACCGTGCGATTTTTTCAATTTTTTTTTTTTTAATAAATTTTTGATCGTACGATCGCCTGCCGTACGTTTTTCTTTCTTTCTTCCAACCGTACGGTCATCTGCCGTACGGTGGTGTTTTTTCACCTTTTTTTTTTTTTTTGAAATTGTCTAAAGAGTCTTCGGCTCAGGTCCCCTATCTCTCGGATCGCCCTTCATCCTTCCCGGTTTTCCTCGCCCAAAAGTCTCCCTTTGTCCCGTGCCTCTCAAGTCGTCTGCCTGGCCTCTTAGGTCCCCTTCCATCCTCTCGGGTCCCCCTTCGGGCTCTCGGGTGTCCGTCCGGCCTCTCGGGTCCCCTGCGCGCTTCGCGTGGTAGGGTTTCAATTTGGGCCCGTTGGTGGCAAGTCTATTTTCGATGGCTATTGGAAGACCTGGAACCACAAATTCTACAGGGACCATGGTCTCCTTCCCGTACATAAGAAGAAGAAGGATAATAAAGATTTTGAAGACTGCGGTCTTCCATACAGGGTTCCAATCGTTGCCGACACTCTTCGGATTATTTACGTCGCCAGGGTTTGGGGCGTCTCCCTTCCAATATTCTCTGTATTCCGGCAGGTACACCTCTGTTGGTTGCTCTGGTTCCTCTACTTCAAGCCTGTAGCTTTGGAACATTTTGTAATCCTCCATTTGCCAATGGAAGAGCCCGTTAAATCAGCATACCTCATCTTCAGAACATCCCTCCAATTCGGGCACCCCTTCACTGTTCGGCTCCATCGCATTCTTGCCCTTGCTTTCATCGGGACCCCCTTCCCCTTTATTAAAGTCCTCTGAGTCTGAGTCGGAAGAGGCGAGCTCTTCGCCAACATCTTGGGTGTGTAGGTCAATGGTATATTTCCGCCCTCCCTTCTCCATGGAAAGTGTATTTTTCTTCCAGTTGTGGTTTACCCTCGCGTTGATCAACCACGCTCTCCCCAGGATGGCGTCATAGCCTTTCTTCTTCGAGGGAATAACCACGAAATCTAACAAGAATGGTTGCGTAACAATTGTCACTTGCTGGGCCATCAACAGGCCGAGTGGCTTAATGCCGTGTTGGTCCGCTCCCACCAGGTTGAATGTGGGTGGCCACAGGGTGGGCTTCCCCAGCCGCTTCCATGTTTCTTCTGGTAATACATTCACCCTAGATCCACCGTCCACAATGGTGTCCTTCAGAATGGTCCCACGGATGCCCATTTCTACCACAGCTGGGTGTCTACCACTGCTCAAGGCTAGTAACATCGGGTCAGTCGAAGGGCTGACGGAAACCTCCACCTGTGGTGTACTCTTCGAAGCGGTGGCGGGAACCCCTACCTGTGGTGCACTCGACGATGCGGTGGCGGGAACCCGTACCTGTGGTGCACTCGATGCTGCGGTGCTTTGCACATTGGTGAGGATGGCAGTCCTCAATTGTGGCAGAGAGTCTAGAAGGTCTTTTACCTTTATCGGCACCTCCATCTGCAAGATTTGCCCAATGATGTTATTTTCCGCTTCCGTACGGGATGATGTACTCGCCGCCTCGTTGTCCCGTCGTTCGGTTGTCATCTCACGTTCAATATTGGCCTTTGCCTCCCGTAATCTCTCCTTCTCCGTACGGGGTTCAGGATAAGTGGCTTTTTTCGTCTGGGCGTGGGTGATCGCCAGTACTTCTTTCTCACCAGTCTTCTTAGCCTGCTCAATGTTGAGGAGATTAACCCCTGCCTGCGGGCAATTTGCGTCCTCATGGTCACCTGGCCCACACCAACGGCAGAGGTGCTGAGGGGTGGCTTCCTTCGTGCAATCACGGGCGAAGTGCCCCCACTGATTATAGGCCCTACATTGGATAATTGGCCGGCCCTTGGCGTCATACTGGATACGGCTTCCGTTATTGTTATTGTTGCTATTCCTTCCATCGCCGCGTCTGTTGTCCCGGTATCCTCCAGATGATGCCGTTGTGTTAGTATGTTGGCCGGTACCCGCTAGTGCGGATGTTGTGGCCTGCTCCGTGAACAGCACCTGGTTCATTTGCGTACCTCGGGTTTTCATGTTGTATGGGCACTCCTTGGTGGAGTGTCCCATCACTTAGCAAATTTCGCAGACTGCCTTCTTTTGGCAAGTACCCTTTGTGTGCCCTTCCTCTTTTCACTCAGTGCACCATATGTCCCCTTCGTTCCGACCAGTGCTTCTCATTATTTTGAATTCCTTTCTCATTCGCTCCATGTCTTTCTGGAGCGCTTGCACCCGTTTGTCAGCCTCGTCGTCGCTGCTGCTTTCCCGTGAAGACTCATCGTCCTCGGATGAGGATTTATTACTTTTCTTCTTCTTTGATGTTTTGTGTTCGCTCTCCAGGTCCATCGCCCTATTATAAGCGTCGTCATATGACGTCGGGGGTACAATTTTCATCTTCCTCCGTAGGGAGGATTTCAACCCTTCAACGAACCATCGTTTCTTCAATCCATCTGCAGGTTGGCTTTCCATTCTACCCAAGAGTTCTTTCAGCCTCCGACTGTATGCCCGTACTGTCTCCCTGGTACCTTGTTTGGTACTGTATATCTCCGTTACAATTTCATTGTCATCACGGAGCAACCGAAACTCCCCCGTGAATTCCTTCTGTAGATTGGCCCATGTGGCCACTTTTTGCTTGTCCACATCGGAGTACCAATCTATGGCAACTCCTCGTAACGTGGCTGGGAACTGCTGTACCCAATCATCCTGGTCTATTACTCCGTTGGCAGACCAAATGGTTTCACATGTACGGCAGTGCCGTAAGGGGTCTTCCTTGCCCTCCCCTGTGAACTTTGGCAATTTTTGTTTACTCGCCATCCCACCGCTGGGTCTCGCTCCTCTAATTCCTTGTGTACTTGTACCTGGCGATCCTCTGGCTCCTGCAACTGAACCTCCACTCGTGGGTCCTCCAGAAAAAGTTGCTGACACCGAACCAAACAAATTGCCTTCCGTACGGTACCCTTGTGCTCCCTCGGCACCTTCGGTCGTACCGTCACCTTCCGTTGTCTCCCTCCGGTTGTCCTCTGAAATGGACAAATTCTTTAGCAAGTCTCTGGTAGCGTCGATCAAGTTTAGACTTCGCCTTGTTTGTTCCACCAACTCTTCGCGGCTTCTTACCCTACGGTGGTATTCTGGCGAACTGTAGAGTTCTCCTTCGGCACCCTCCGTGACTCCTTCTGGCAGCCCTACAACAGTGTAGACAGTGTAGTTCTCTCCGTCTATCTCTGCCTCCGCAACCTCCGTGACACCTCTTGGGTTCCCTTCGGGCAACCCCTCGGCCGGTCGTCCCTCGGCAAGCTGCCTTAGCCTACGCCTTCGTTCTATCTGCTGTCTGAGATTCAACGCGGTTTGTGCCACTTCCCATTCGTCACTCTGTATCTTTTTATTTTTGTCCTTATTTAGTCTATTGGGCATAAGTCACTTCCATACACAGCAAACACACGCCATGTACACAAAAAAACTTTTATTATTTTTATTTTTATTTTGCCTTTCGGCCACAATTTATATCAGCAGTGTGTCGGGATTATTACAAGGTTCAATTTCCTCCTGGCCTGGCGCCATCTCGTTCCGTTACCTGTCGGCTGTTCTCTTCGTAGCGTTGCAGGATTTGTTGTCGTCGCTCTTCCTGGGCAATCTCCTCCAGGTGGGCCTGCTGTGCCAGCGATGCCTGTGCAAGCAGCCGGGGGAGGTGGTTCATTAACCGGTTTACTGCCGGGCTAACCTACAGCGCTGTCCACACGACACTTGGTGGGATTTCTACCTCTGCCGCTTCTCGTCGAACGTATGTCTGAATGGCTACCTGGAGCAAAATTGAAAATTCTCGCGTTGCCGTGTCTTCTCCTGTATAAAGTTCTGTCCGCGCGTCGTCGGCCTCCGGGTTTACTTCACCAACGAGTAGGCCCATTGTGTCTGTGCGCCATCCGTGTCTTCCGTTCCCGAGTTCGTCTAGGCAACGGCACCAAATGTTTGCCCTCTCAGGTAAACGGTTAAATGCAGAACGTAAATGCACAGAACATAATGGAAATATATTAAATAACCAGCCTCTATATTAATTCCACAGTCCATGTACAATAAGTGCTTATAACATTACATCTGACACGACTAACATGATCCTACTTCGAAGAAAAGGTACACAATATATAATACCCGAAGGGGTACGACACAACCGTCGCAACTCCAACTACCTACCCGTCGGCTAACCAACTGACCGCCGTAACTCATTATTACCGACGACAACATAAACATAATATAACAACATAACATAATGATTATTCCCGGCAACAGTCTCATTCTCTTCATCAAAATATATACATAAAATATAACATTTAAGTATATTCTTAAAGTTAAAGATATATTTCATGTATATATTGGTAGGATGTTTGAGAGTGGTTTTGGATCTCTAGGAGTTGTAATGCAAATTCTAGGTTTTAGAAGATCTTATAAATTTTTAGACTTGGTCAAGTCTTAGTAATCAATAGGCTCCTATCAACATTTTCTTGCTCTCTCTATCTCATCACTTTATCTACCCTGAATTCTAGACCTATCTCTCTCTCTATCACTCTTCCTCTATCCCCTCTCTCTACCACTCTCTATCTCACTCTCTCCTCTCTCCCCCAAGATCTAGACCTATCTCTTTACCTCTCTCTCTCACCTTCAGACCCCTGTGAGGGGTGCCACCCTCAATCTCGTTTTGGTGAGATGGAGGAGCCACAATGGACTCCTAGGATAGATCCTCTAGTTCTACCTCTCCCCTAGTTTTCACTAGAGCTGGGAAGAAACAGATGTAAAATGTTTTGATGTAGTATTTAATTTTAGTTTTACAGAAACAATTTCCAATTTTCATTTTGTTTCAGACTACCAACCACCAACATTCCACATGAGAATGCCATTTTGTACCCAATTTACATTTAAATCAATCAAATATAACTACATTTAACTTGTTTCTTTTATAAACTAATTTATGGACTCATTGGATGCATCACCTCATTGATTTTTGCGAAAAAAAATTGTGTTTCTAATCATATTTAAGAAAAAAAATTAGTTGCCGAGTTTTTGCTGAATATTTTGTGTCACATTTTTGGGCCTTGCCAATTTTTTGCTGAGTCTGAGTTTTTCAACTATGGTTATAAATATACTTGAGAGCATTTGGAACTTGCTGAACAAATTTGGAATCTCTTGAGAAGGGAAACAAAGTGCCAAACCAATGGGACTCTTCAGTATCCAATCTTAGACCATGCATCTTATCTTACAACACTAGATGGAAAACTGTTCCTAATGTCAGGGCAAAACAGCCATGGAGGTTCCAAAAGCACAACACAGAGGAAACTTTGTGACAAGGGAAATGACAAAGTTGAACACATAAATGTATCCAACTTATGGAAAAAGACCAGGATGTGTGCAAGGACTTACAAACCACATGGATGCGACAACTTAGGACTGAAAGCAACTCAAATGTAATTTAAATGTGATAGTATGTGTTTATGAAATAAAACTCTAATATCATCACCAGATAGGGGTGTGGCAACACAAAAAAGGAATTGCATGCATGTGTATGAGAAAACGATGTATGAATGGTTGAGATTGAGATTGGTACATGTAATTCATCATCTACTATCTCTACAGAGTATAATATTCTTCAAAACTCCGTAAAATGACCCTAGAGATCAGCTGCCTCAGAGTTTATTGAATGCACAGAGTCTTTAAAAAGCATGAGATCAAACTACAATAAGCCGTGCATGCCATTTCTACCATTGGGGATATTTTCCAAATGTTAGGAGACAAAAATAGTGCTATATGTATTTTGGCATTGCTGTGTGGAACAAAGTTTCTAGGGCAAGTGTTTTAAAAATATGATTTGCTTTATGTTGTCCCCCAATGCCTGAAGGGGCAATGTTGGGACATGCAGAGATGACAAGGAAAATATCAAGAAAATTTAGAACACTATCCAGCTAGCAGGGATCTTTTTCCTTTGACCAAAGCAACCCAAATGAGAATGTTTCCAATCTTAACCAGAAGAAATGAACATTAACAGTGGATGTAGCCCTCTTAAGTTTCCACCAAACTATATTGAGAACGATCACAACTCACTTGGAGGAAGTTGTCAAGGAGCTATGATGGCCTTCCTCTCCTAGTTTAGGAGAGAATTTTAATATAGTTAGTACATAGTTTTCTTATGTAATTTGGCTTTTATCACATTGTCATCTTATAGAATATAAAATGAATGATTATTAGTTATCCAAAGAATGGAATGATATCTGGGTGATTAGTCACTTGATCAAATCAAGCTTCCACAAGGACGCATCCCCGGCCCCCATGCCATTTCAAGGATGCCAAGATGTTTGGGGATGTCTCCCTATCGTCTCCCTTGCCTACAATATTTTTTTTTAATGTGGGAAACGTCTTGGAAACATGGGGGGGCACCTGGCCACCCCTAGGATGGCCAAGGACATTTGGGACGTCCCTCGACCATCCCAAGGATGACCAAGCATCTGCCACAACGTCGAAGGCAAAACAAAATAAAAAAACATTATTTTTAAATTTCAATGGATCTAAAGCGGCATGGGGGTCCCACAAGCCCTTCCCTGCCACTCCAAAACCCTAAAATAGCCCCATAAGGTCATAACTCCAAAAGTTATTTCAATTTAATTTTTCTATTTCAAGTTTGGTGTGATTGTGGGCTCCTTGTTGTGCAGGTTTTCACTTTAAGTAGGGTTTAGCTTCAAGGCTGTTGGAGGGACAAGGAAAGGAGATTTTGAGGAGAGATTGACAAATTTTCTCAGATTTTCCTTTTTGCTTCAAGTCTAAAACAACTTATCAACTACAAATTTGACGCTACAACCAAGGCATATCATTTTTTTTTTTGTTTTCTAATTTCTTATCTTGTTAGTAAGTTTGTAAATTGAAAAATATTTTCATTGATTTGGTTTAAGACTTCCAACTATAAAACAAACACCAGAAAATGAGAAACAGTAGTAATGCTAGTCATGAGGGTAGTGAAAGTGAAAATAAAGTCAACAAAATATTTTATTGGGTGAGCATGGACATGGTGTTAGAGTTTGTGAGGATATAACATTGGAATAGCAGGTTGAAATGGCAAAGTTGGTTGGAGTAAGTGAGGACAAAATCATTGGTACAAGTCAGGATAAGAAACGGTCATCTGCTGATTTGCATGCCTATTCCAATGTATCAATTGGAGAGAGTTGTGATAGAGAGAAAAGGAAGGCCATTTCAGCCGTAGGTGAGAAAGATATAGTGCTAGTGTTATTGAATATGCAAAAACATGAGCAAGTCGATGATTAAGTGGCCAAATTTTTTATGCTCATGCTATTCCATTTCATTTGGCAAGGTCAACTTATTTCAAAGCTATGTTGAGAGTGGATTGGCAATTAGACCCTCTTATACTCCCCATGGAGAACATGGATTGCATACCTCCATCCTTGACAAACAATATTCAAAAGTGAACATGTTGATGGAGGAGATGAGACAAACATGGATTAGGATTGGCTGTTCCATTGTCATGGATGGGTGGACTGATATTCAACATCGGCCACTCATTAATATTATTGTGACATGCCCTGCTGGTTCATACTTTTTTAGAGCTATTGGTTGTTATGAGAAATGTAAGGATGTTGATTTCCAATTTACCATTTTAAAGGAGGCCAAAGAGGAGGTTGGGTTTTCTAATGTTGTGCAGGTTGTGACAGATTGAGCTCATGTTTCTAAGTTAGTAGGTTTGATGGTTGAGAGCGCTTACAAACACATTTTTTGGACTCCATCTTGTGTACATGCTTTGAATAATGATTTGAAAAACATTTGCAAAATAATTGGGTGAAGGTAGTAGTGGCATAGGCTAGAGACATACAAATATTTGTATGTAACCATCACATTTCACTTACACTATTCTAGTCTTATTCAAAGAAAGAATTCCTCAAACCAGTCAAGACTAGGTATGCTAGATATTTTATGTTGCTGGAGAGGATGTTGGAGGTGTAGGATGCTCTACAATCCATGGTTGTTTGTGGAGATTGGGAAAGTGGGCTCAATCAAAGACAAGAGAAGGTGGTGAGAGAAAGAGTGCTTAATGAAACTTGGTGGTCCAATATCATGTAAGAAAATGTAATATCCCCAAAATTTTATTTATTTAATTAAATTAATTAATTAAGTTTAGAAAAAAGGAATAGTTTTCCAAAAGAGGTGACTTTAATTGATTAATTTAATTAAAATAAAGTGAAAAAAATAAAATATTAAAATAGTCACTTTATTAAATAAAGTTCTCCAATTATGATAAAAATTTGTCATAACCCTCTTTTTAGACTTCGATAAAACTTGCTAATAATACTATTATTATTATTATTATTATTATTATTATTATGAGTTAGTGTTGACGTGTATTTTGTACACCATCATACACAGAATAAAATACCTAAAGGCATCTTATCCTCTCTTGAATAAAGTCTCTAACTACTGAAGATTAGCATGAAGGATCAGTTAGGATGACTCCAATGTTCTGGTTAGTAGGGTCTCTACGTGTGGATAAGCTCCAGCGGTATGATGTGATTTGCTGTGTTCTTAAGGGGCCTTACACTCCGAAAGTCTTACTAAACTAAAGAAGCTTTTCAAAAATAACAAAAGGATAGGGTTTGCAAGAGGTCTAATCTAATCTAACCCTAAGAATGACTTCATGTGGACAAGACTTGGCAAGATTCTACCAACTTCAATTTCGCCATAAAATAACAACTTAATTGAAATTGATGCGATCTTCTAAGGTAACAAATGATTTTCAATGCATCAAAGATCAAAGACACTACCACGAAGGTACATATCCAAGATACAATAATGATTGAAGGTTAAGTGATTCAAATATCTCCAGTCGACCACGCAAGGCGTTCCTACAATCAGCAAGAAGCTAGTGGTTTGGATTACGAATCCTACCAAAGATCGAGTCTCACACTATATCCTTCAAATTAACACACTACTTTGATTGAGCATGATTCAAATGAATTGAACAACCATGAAGATAACCAAGAAAGTTGCAACAAAACACCATAACTTCAATATTTCATTGATTTCAAAGTCATCATGTACAACAATTGCTTGAATTCCTTTCCTCAAACTCAATCTTGCTACAAAAATAAATTGCTTCTAAACTCTAATCTCTCTAATACATCAAACTCTCTCTCTAATCTCTTAACTATCTCTATTACAAATGAAATGAAAATGAGGGTATAAATAGCATCCTCAATTACAATGAATGGTCCAGATTGAAAGCAGATCAACGATCAAGATCATGACACCTAAACCCTAATTAGGGTTTGTTACAAAAGTTCCCCCTTTTATTGCACAACATTAAATGCATAGCCAATTATAAATTTGGCACGAAAATCTAGGAGACATAGACCAATGATAATTAGGGTGCCATGTCATCTATAACAACCTCTCATCTAGAATCTTATTCCCTTTCCAATGCTCCTTTTTAGCATATGCAATGAATCTTGATACGATTCCCTCGATCTCAGCAATTGGAATCTCGGGAAGATTCTTCATTCTTTCTTCCAAGTGGATGACCTGATCAAATGCATCTAGAAGAGCTGCGTCCCATGTAAGTTCAAGTTCCTTAGTCCTTTCAATCAGGAGCATGGTAGAAAACATCTGGTCCTGTTGCTCATCTGTGATATTGACGTCCTTGCAAAAGATGACCTTGATTCTATCTTCCAATTCTTGCAAATCCACATCTGTCTCAACTTCGATCCTCCTGCCAAGAATGGTACGTAGTACCTCAAATACTCTGTCCTGGATCGGGTTGATCACCTCCTCAACATGACTGCACCTAGTACTGATGTCCTCAAAGAGAACTTCCTTCATCTGGAGTAAGGTTGACCACTGAAGTAAACTGTGAGGTCCTCCATCCATAATCTTTTCCTGTGCTAAGACCTTCCTCGATGTTTGTCTAATTACTTTCAAGACAGGAATGATAACATCCTTGGTATGAGCAAAAGCGGCTATCGTTATCATCAAATTGTGGATGATCTCAAGAACCTGAATAGCCCTATGAATAGTCTTCATCATCCTCGTTGCAAATTCTAAGGCAACTGTATGAGATTTATCCATCCAAGTACTCATACGCTGGACCATACTCCTGAATCTCTCTGCTTCACCAATTGATTGAAGGGGAAGTGCCTGTATAGGTGATCTTGCTGGATCCTAACGTCCTAAAGGCTGATTGAGATGGCTGAAATATGTTCTCCATGCACCGACCTCCCTCTCAAGCTTTCTACTCTTCTCCATTTCTTCTCTAAGCTTGTCCTTCAATGCCTCAAAGGAATCGGTGGCATCATCTAGTGTCTGCTCAGCTGTGAATGGACCTAGCTCAAATGTCTCTACATCATATTCCTCTGCTAGGATCTCACCTTCATACTTGTCTACTGCCGGTGTAGCTATCTGCAATTTTCTGGATCCAGTCTCGTCTCTAATCATCTTGGACATCTTGGTGGCCTTTCTCTTCTCTGTCACTTCCTGGGAATGTCCAACAAGGCTCTCTAAATCAATCACATTGTCTTCGTCCTCGATCACAATCACCTTTGTTAATCTTTCCTTCAACCAATTTGGAATGGCTGATCTTGTCTCTCTAACCTGAATCTCCTTATGCAATATTTCTTCTTCTCTGTGAGGAGATGTTACTTCGTCATTATTCTTGTCTTCATGTAACTCATAATCTTGGAGAGATCCACTTGGCGACCCTTGAGGTACCTGTCCTTCTTTATCATTCTGAACCATCGACTCCATAGACTCCTCCACTTCAAGTGTCCTTTTCTCTTGTCGAGAAGATGTACCGGATGAACGATCTCGGCTGGCCTCTTGTTTCTTCTTGGAAGATTCTCTCTTTCCAGGTCTCTCTTTCCTTTTCGAGCCTCTTGGATGGAGATCGCCTTCACTTGCACTTCGAAAGTTGCCTTCATTTGCATTTCTGGGATTAGGATTACCTTCGCTCACACTAGCTCCACCTTCGGCTGGCCTCTCTTCCAAAGTGAAAGTCATAGCTATGCCTTGCTCTCTCAACTTCTGATGCTGCACATCAACCCATCTGCGAGTACAAGACAAGACTAGAGCCATCAAAGCATCTAGATCCACGACCTCGGGCTCATTCCAATCTAACCTTACTGATTTGCTTTCTCGATCATAGGATGACTGGAGATGCCTGCCACTGTCCTGAGCTTGGTCGGCCACTCTGTAAATCTTGCATTTCCTGATGAAATCCAAAGGCAATCTAGAATGCATCTTTTTTTTTACTTCAAGATCATCCAAGAGATTCATCATAAAATCTTCAATCTGAAACTCATGCTTAAACTTCCTACCGACTGTCTCCTCTATATATCCATGTGGATCAAAGCTTTCCCTCAAAGCAAAGAATGGAAAAGAATACAAAGCTAACTCCTTCTCTGCGTCATCCATGGCTAAAGCATTAGGACATACCTCAACTGAATTGCCCAATATGATAGGTACCGGAACTCCATTTCCATGTCTGTGTCTGAATGCCTTCGCATAAGCTGCCAACTGTCTTGTTACCTCAAGTAACACAATTCTGTCTGTCGGATATCTTGGCAACATGTATGGAGGTGAAGGACATCCATGAACTCTGATATAAGTAAACTTCGGAAATTGGATAAACCAAGCACCGTACCTCTTTACTAGTTCCTGTGCATCCTGAGATAATCTGTTGTGAATCCCACCTTGCAACGTCCTTGTGATGTTCATCGTGAAGGTATCATTAACTAACTTGTAGTTGCTTCCTGGCGGATGATGCAAGTGGACATAGGAATCACAAACTCTGACCTCGCCGGGTCCTCTTCCAATCACTCCTCTATGAGGTAGTCCTGCGTACTCAAAGCTCCTGATCAAGGCATAGATGACGTATGAACTCATGTGGAAGGACTTGGTAGCTTTGAGTCTCCTCAACTGTACGTCCAAGCAATGGCTAATCATTCTAGCCCAATGAATTGTTCCTTTACCCTGAACTATCACCTGGATGAAGTAGAACATCCACTTTTCAAAGTAAAAAGCCTGAGTTGCTCCTGTGACTCGGTTGAGCATTGTAATCAAATCTCTGTACTCCTCCTGGAAATCAATCCTGTGTGGTGTGTTCGGTACCTTACTCAGGCGAGGACGACTCTTGAGTAACCAGTTCTTGTTAATGATGCTTAGGCAAGCATCTGGATCATCTTCGTACATTGACCTGGCTCCTTCTATGCTCTTGTAGACCATATCTTTGTGCTCTGGAAGATGGAAAGCCTCACTTATAGCTTCCTCTGAAAGATACGCCAAAGTGTTTCCTTCCTTGGACACGATCGTTCTGGATTGAGGATCATAATGACGAGCACACTCGACCATCAACTCATGACACTGTACTGCTGGAGGGAAGCCGGCCGCCTTAATGATGCCACTTTCAATTATCCTCCAGGCGACAGGTGATGGCTTGCCAATGTAAGGAACATCTCGAAACTTCTTCGTGCTGAAGTTGCCCAAGTTAGTATCTCCAATGTTGCTCCACTTCGACACGATCTTGGTCTCCACTTCTTCGGTCTTCTGATCTTCTTTCATGAGAGCTGGACGACTGGTGGATGCTCCCGCCTTCGGGGTTGCCATACCTACACAACATTTCATAATAAGTAACTAGATATTGCAATGCATAACATAGATTAGATTAATTTTAGGAAACTTCATGATAAGTCTCTGAGTTATCATTTCCTAAATAACGATCAAGCTATTGAAATTCAAAATTTCAAAATTCAAAACTTGAAGCAATGACGATCAACAATTCAAAATTAAAACGATAAAACCATATCGCCATACCTCACTTGAGAGCTAACTCTAGAATGCAAAACAAATGGAATTCGCCTAGGCAAAATTAACGTTAGAAGCCTTCAACGTGATCTTCAAACAAACGTCCTTCTTATCAACTTCGCCACCCTTGGAGTCTTTGACGTATTCTTCAATGTCTTTCACCTTAATTCAAACTTCACGTTCGCACTCCTTAGATGATGTTTACGCCTTCCTTTGATGAAATTCGCACCTTGAACACCACTCGCACCTCCTCTTGAATGATAATTTCGCACCACCTTTGGATACTCCAAATCGCACTTGAATGTGGATGATAAAATGATAATGTGAAAATGAAAATCTTCACCACCCTTTATAAGCGCTCACACCACAATTACCTTGAGGCCGACTTGGTAAAAATAAGGTAATTAAAATGATTTTTAAATAAATAATAAGGCCGACCTTTCAATCCAAGCGCTCCATTTGATTTTTAATTAATTAATAATTAATTATTAAATGCCTTTGTTTTTTAATTTAACAAATTCGATTTTTTACAAGGCAAAAATAATTAATTAATATCTTGCGCAAATTTTAAATGCTATTTTAATTGAATTTTTTAATTTATCGAATTTAGCATTTAAAATAAATTAAAAATGTTTGAGCGCCCAAAATTTGAAAATGGAAAAGTGCAAACCTCATCGCCCTGGTCCCTGACTGAGGGACAGGAGCGATCTATCAACTTGGTCTTGATTCTTGCTTTTTTGACGTTCAAAGTCTCCATCCTTACGTTGAAACTGGCGTTTTTACTAGGAATTTCAAACTTGGGTGACTTGACCTTGCAAATGAGTGTCTCTTGAGGTGATATCGCCCTGGTCCCTTGGAGAGGGACAGGAGCGATCCCTATGTTCTTACTTGAAATTCTTCGTTCTTGATTTTAACTCCTCGTTCATTGCCTTCCAAACGACGTTTTAAACCCTTTGTAACTTTGCTTTGACATGATCTTCGAAGGATAACAAGTGTTTTAGCAAATATCGCCCTGGTCCCTTGGTGAGGGACAGGAGCGATCCTGGTGTTTCTCTCCTTGATCTCGCTTCTTTAATCACCAATCCTCCTTATATGGCAAGCAATGACATAGTTTCTCCATTCCACGCTTGTTTCACTTGACTTCCACAAGGCATATAGATGTTTAGAGGATTATCGCCCTGGTCCCTTGGTGAGGGACAGGAGCGATCTCCATGTTCTAGTCAAAACTTGTCATCTTTCAACCTTTGTTCTTCATTCATTGCTTCCTAAATGATGTTTTTGATCTTGCCTATCCTTGCCTTGTCTTGATTTTGAAGGAAAATGAATGATTTAATGAAAATCGCTCTAGTCCTTGCCTGAAGGACAGGAGCGATATAGCTTCCTTGGCTCAATTGATAGTCGTTTGACGTTTGAAACCTTTGTATATCACCTTCTTAAGATGCCTTAGACCCTTTACCACCTCGCATGATCTTGACTTAACGTGATTTTGGAAGGATTTGGCCAATATGATGAATATCGCTCTGGTCCCTGCCTGAGGGACAGGAGCGATCTTCAATGTCTTGTGCTCATACTTGCTTTCATCAATTTGCCACTGCTTTCATTGCGTAAAATGAAGTCCTTTTGATCCCCTTGGACACTTAAAATGTGATCAACTTTCAAAATCTAGGCTCCCATGAAAATTTCGCTCTGGTCCCTGCCTGAGGGACAGGAGCGAACCTAGGTATTTAAGTGCAAATCCTTCATTTTGGCGGTCCTTGTAACTTTGTTCTTCATCAAGATACCTTAAAACGTCCTCGCCACCTTGTACTTCGTCCTGGAGTGTCTTGAACTTGGGATGAAAGCAAGATAACTAAGATATCGCCCTGGTCCCTGGCTGAGGGACATGAGCGAATTTGTGCTTGTAGGCTTCATCTCACTTTGCTAACCTCAAAAATTATCTTCAATGGTCTTGTAATGCTCCGTTTCACTCATCCATGCCTTGGAATTTGCTCTTACTTGGCAAGAAATTTGTCTAAGGTAAAAATCGCTCTGGTCCCTGACTGAGGGACAGGAGCGAACTTAGTCATTTGGGTCCCTTGTAGATGTTTTGTAATCTTCAATTTGTCTTCAACGGGTTCAATTCACCTCCTTTCTTGCCATCAAACTTAAAATTTGCTTGATCTTTGTTTAAAACATGCCTTATGAAGAATTTCGCTCTGGTCCCTGGGAGAGGGACGGGAGCTACAATGGATTTTGCCCTGGTCCTTGACTGAGGGACAGGAGCGATTTTTGCAATTTGGTCCACTTTCTTCATGTTTGTGCCTTCAAATTATATTCAATTGATAAAATGCATCTCCTTTGATCTTTCCAAATCGTCAAGTTGTTAAAATCCTGCAAGGACGAGGTGATGTTTGATTTTAAGCTCCGGTCCTTCACTGAGGGACAGGAGCGATTTTGCTTCCTGAGGCATTTCTGTGTTCGTGAAATTCTTCAATTTATATTCAACGGAAAGATCACGCCTTTCTTTACTACTTCCATTCGAAAAATCATCTTGATCCTGCAGAGATAGTAAGATTTTTGAAAACGAGCTCCGGTCCTTCACTGAGGGATAGGAGCGATTTTGCTCCTACAGGCCAAAATATCATGATTTCACAAGTTTAATCACTTCACAAGGCAAAAACAAATCATTCCCCATGCCCAGGATCAGAAATCAAAAAACTCAAAATTTGGGTCAAAATTACTCAATTGAATAAAATTCACATTTTCATCATCAACACTTAGACAAATTAAGACTCTGCACTCAAAATTCCAATTGAAAATAGACCATTCTGGCGAATTCATTCCATTCAAAATTGCATCCTACAAAAGGAAGCTTAAAAAGCTCTCAAGACTGACTGGACTCTGGCCTGAAAAGACAGTAACGGAAACCCTAAGGCTTGACCCTAAACCCAGACAACTGACGAACTACCAAAACCCTAAAAAGCAAAGCGAAAGGCGAGCAAAAACGAGCAAAAACGAGCAAAAAAAAGGGGGTCCCCATTTTAAATGGGGCGATGTGTGAAATGGTCACAACAGTTAGAAATCAAAATTTTAAATAAAACGATTGATAAAAAAAAAAAAAATTTAATAAAAAGGAGTAATAAGTGGTGACTCACACGTGAGGTCATAATTTACTTGGAAATTATTTATTTCCTCAATATTCTAATTGAGCACATGGTGTAGGAGAAATAAGAAGATTCTAGAAAAAAAAATTCAATTTCAAAATATTAAGGAATATATATTTATTATATTTAGCAAATATATGACATGGGAGTTACAAAATTATTCTATGACAAGAATAATTCTATTCATGGCTTTTTTATGACAAAAGAGTTCTGAATTTTATTTTTGATAAAATGGAGGAAAATTCAAATTCGAATTTTGAATGCATGGTCAAATGTAACCCCTCCAATGACAAACATCTTTTTTGCATGAAATTAATTTAGAAATTACTTATTTTAATTTAGCACATGTTGTAGGATGAAATGAGAAGATTCTAGAAGAGAATTTCAAATTCAAATTTCTTACATATAACCCCCACTATGACAATAATCATTTTGCATGAAATTAATTTTGGAAAAGAATCTCTAAATCAATTAATTTCTTTTGTAGTGGGAAAATGACTCTCTTTTCTATATATTGAATGCTAGATTTTTGAAAAGGGGAGTTCATTTTATTGTTTCTATGTGATGAAATAGGTCTTTGAATTGTTAAGAAATTAGTTTCAAATTTATGTTAGTTGTAGGAGGAATTTGGTAGGAATATTGCAGGATTTTCTTTACTTCGAGGATTTGGAGAAGGTCTTCACCAAGCTACAAAGCACGGATTGAGGAGAGATAGCGGGAAACAGAGGGTGAATCATCAACAAAGTCTTCATTCGTCATGTAGAAATCAGGTTCCCCTCTTCCACATTCACTTGCATGATTTTTTTTTTCAAAAAGGAGAAAAGAGGGGAGGGATTTTTATTTTGCATGCATGTTATAATTTCTTTGGGAAAAATTTAGAGGATTAAAGTATTTTTTTTTTCTTTTTTTTAAAAGATATAGTTATTTCATTTAATCTGGAAGAAGATGGGTTAAAAAGAAAAGAGAGTATTTTCAATTTGTTTTCAGATTTTTGATAAAAATATATATATATATACATATGTGCGTATATGTTTACTTTATACCTTATCAATTTGTGGGAAACCTTCCTTTCTTCATTAACTGGTTATTTATTTATTTTAAGGGTTTTAAAAATATATATATTTCTATTGGCTAAGAATAAAAATAAATAAATAAATATGTATTACTAAGAGTTGTTAATCCATTTAGAATTGCAAAGGGATGAGGAAGTTTTAGCAATGCTATTTAGAGATAAAAAGTGGTAGAAGTTGCACAGACATTATATCTACTTTTGTTGATAAACTTTTGAAGAAGACCAATAATACCCACTTAGTTAGGATTGAAAATAAATAGCAAGGAATTTGTACATATAACATAGTTTAAATATTAATATTTACTTAGCTTGACCTCTGTAGAGTAGAATACCTATGTGAATATTTGTTGTATGAGTATGTAATGAGAATTTAAAAAAAATAAAATAATATAAATAGAAATTAGAAAAAATTAAAATGGATCATTAATCTGCTATAATACATATAAGATGAGTATCTGTACGGCAAGATAATTAAATTTTGTGGAAAGTGGAGCTTCCACCATTAATGTATCATTCCAACATTAATTAGTCTTTCCATTCACGTCACATTTATTTGCATACCGCCTTCCATGCCTTTACCATGCGATGGGTACACAGTCTAATTTTGGATATGGCTAGGTTTAGAATAAATATATATGCTGCTCTATTTATTGCAGACTGTGTCTTTTGTAGGTCGTGGGTTTGGGACAAACTAAAGTCCCATTGGTCATAGCAGTAGAGGAAAAGTGTGGTAGTAATTTTTAGAATTTTACAGCAACTGCCAGGATGGGATGGGCCATGTCTGAAATCCCTATTCATGTACAATTGAAAAGAAAAGAAAAATACATAAATCAAGAAAACAAACAGAATGTATCATATGAAATGAATTTTAAGCTTCGCATCTAACTCACCCTCTGAAGACATAAGAACAAAATATACATATATATTATTTTAAATCAATCATTGAATAAATGCACCAATCTCCTGTCACGTTTCCTGACTGTACTTGCAACATATCTCATGGTAGGAAGTATCAATAAATTCCTTGACCCATTGTTTGCAGAAGAAGATTGTGTGTGATAGACCAAGGTCAGTAGTAAAATTCATCCATAGGTTGCAGGAGTCCATTTCATTACTGTGAAGAACGAGGATCAGATTTCCTATGGGAAGAACTATGTTTTTGGCTTAATATGAACATAAGGAAAAGTTTATTAACTTATTTAATCCCATTTAAATATTTAATTTTATGCATTCTTCTAAAAACAATGAGAGTTGTTTTATGGTTGAGTATTTTATAGACTTGAAGAGTTCATGAATAAAATAGTTACAAAATGATTATAGAAATATTTCTTATTAAATATGACTTTTTTATTGTTTTGTAATTATAGAATGATTTTATGCTTTATTTTATTCTATAAGTTAATAAAGAAATGATAATAGAATCATTTCTATATTGAGCATGATTTTTTTGTTTTAAACATATACTCCAAAACTACATGATAATAGAATTGTTTCTATAATAAATATTATTTTTGTTTCATAAATATGGTATGAAGACCTATTTTATCTTATTAAATAGTTAAAATGATAATAGATTTATTTTTTATATTATAATCTGATTTTTGTTTGGCAAAAATAGAATGTAGATTTATTTTGATTTTATTCCATAAAATAGATAGGAAGTGATAATAAAATCATTTTTTTTATGAAGTGATTTTTTTGTATTTCACTTAATTTTTAATCAAATGTAATAATTTTGGAAGTCATCTATTGATCTAATATTTAATGTTACTTCACCTATAGATAATAGTTTAAATGGATAAAATAATATAGAAGACTAGATATTAGGACATTTACATAGTTGCAAACTGGATTATTTTTAATGTCGGTTCATTTACTTATAAATTAAAGAAATAAAATTTTAAAAGGTCACTTAATTTTATTTAAATCCAAGAATCGGTAGATGTTATTATTATTTTCATGATGATAATAATAATATCTTTCAAAATCTATTTTTATTTTTAAAATTAAATATTTCAGATTACCAACTTTAATTATTCCCCAGATTTGACAAAGGTAAAATTAAAAGTCATAGTTCCATTTTATAGAAGAATTATAGAGATTAAGGTCTTCACTTATGTAAATTTCAAGGTCAATGTGTATTATAAGTTATTACACTTAATTGACTCCTATATAGTAAGCCAATTATTTATAATTGGAGAGTGTTTTCAATTATTACAACTCTCCCATTCTAGGATAGGGTCAATAATGATGTTACACATGTAATATCTTTAAATGCACAATTTCATTACTAAGTTAATCATGTTAGGTGGTGTTAAATAGTATTCTTTTTACAAAAAAATTGTTGGTTGCATTTTTATCTAAGTGTAAAATTTTGTGCATGACATAGATTGAATAGAATTGTTTATTAGGAGACTTAGTATTATTTACATTGGTTAACTAGCAAGTATTTAGACTCTTTTCTAATCTCTTTTTCAAACAATTAGTAATGAAGAAAAAAAATGTGGTTATTAAGCTTATTGTTAAATAGTTTTTCCCCCTACAAACAAGAAAATATTAAATTTCTTTCCAAAGTATTATTATCTGATAATTTTATTTTATTCACGCAATTTAGTACTTTTCAAGTATTAGTATTCATATTTATAGGAAGGTTATCATTTGTAGAAAATAATTAAAGATAAAAATTATGTTACTTCAAGCGGAAGAATTAGTTGGTTTATCAATAACGTGGTTATTTTCAGGATTCATATTTCAAGAAAAATGATTTGTTCCAAAATGATTGTACCTTACGAGTAGTTCAAATCCTTTTTATAAGTTATTTTTACAGTTATCATAGTTTCCAAGCAATTAGTACTTTCATTTTTTTAGTTCAATTTTCTGAGTTTTAATTATTATCATAGTTTTCCTTCAAGAAAATACTATTCCAAAGTAGTTGATTTATTTATGCTCTTTTAATTACGTAAAATTTATACCTTAGTCTTTAATTTCAAGCGATAATTCCTTGTATATAATAGTTTATTTTTCATAGTTGTATTAGTACATTGTTTTACTTAAGATTCATGAATTCAAAGTTAAACTCCTAGTTAGACAACTAAATAAGAGGAGATGAGACCAAAAACCTTAGCAGCGTTCGGTATCTATGGCGCCTTTGGGTCACGCTTACGGGTAATGCCGTCGTGTTGAGCTACTGCACTTAACGCCTAATAAAGCTGCAACAACGACGTTTGTGGTATTGTCCCTATAAACCGTTGGGGAGAAATAAGGGTCATTTGTAAGTTAAAATCCAAGGGGCGGGTAATCCCCCTTGGATCGATAATCTAAAAAGATTAATTTTAAAATGAATTTACATCTTATCAGTTAAACTTTAGAAAACCCCATTAGGGTTTGGATGTGTGATGATTTTGGAAATTTATTTTATCTTGATGATTTCAACGGATGATAACGGATTAAGGGTGACATATTTAATAGGAAATAGGACTTAGTTGATTTAGGCCACAAGCAAAAGGCCATCTTGAGCCTTTTTGCTATAGAGTTACTATCGTGGGTAGCAACCACAGAGAAACTGTTTGGGACATTGACCCTAGAAAGGGTTGCGTTACCCACCAAACAAATTACATTAAACCATAGTTAGAAACCAGAACTACATACTTTACGCCTTGATCATGTGCCAAAACGGGTATGTAGGCAAACTAGGGACGAAGTTGTGCCTAGTACTCAGGCGTTCGGGGATGGGGATTAGGATTTGGTTAAGGGTGAGTTGATCATGATTTATCAAATCTCCTTGGTCTTCAATCAAAGGGTACAAATAGTGCTAAGTGAGAGATTAAGAATAAGTCAATGTATACTCAAAAGGAATCCCATATGGATTCGCTCAACTTCCTGAGGCTTTAGGCCAAATTTTGAGGGGGAACTCAAGCTTGTTTAATTATTTTCATTTACTCCTAAAGACGGCGACCTCAGTGCATTCCTAGTAGGGGAGTGTAGTCTTTAGAGAGTGACTCAGGACCCAGATTGGTGTCGATGAGTCTAAAGTCTCTGGCCAAAGCATTTCCTATTCCTTATGAATAGATGCCTACCCCGTTTGGGTAGATGCCTATCCCGAATTCGGTAGATGAAACCCCTAACCCGTATGGTTGGATGCCTAACCCGTATGGTTAGATGCCCATCCCGGTTGGATGGATACCTATCCCGTTTGGATAGATGTACCTGAGTATGCGATTGAATCAAGCACAATAAAAATTAAAAATAAAATTAGTTGAAATTTTGGGTTAAGACGAGTGGGTTGTTACAAAATTAAAGTTGGCTTAATCTTCTAGATGTTTCTTGGAGTTCTTTATAAGGAGTTGTTGGAGCTGTAGTAGGGCATGCTTATGGATTTGATATGGTGATTTGTGCGATGATTTATGAGAAGCTGAGGATGAAAACCTTCAGTGGATTAATAGAAGGGTTGGACGAAACCCTAGCTCTTCCAAAGGGGTGGATTCGAGATGAAGTCTACATCTTTGAAAATTTGCTTAATCTTCCTTCAAAGACAAATTTTGCAATAATAAAGATATTTGGAGGTATTTTATATTTGTGTTTGGTTTGGGAATAAGATTGTTTCATTTTGAATATTTGTCACCTGGGAGTTCGATGATTAATATTTAGATGGCTTATCAGGGTAATAAGGTTTATGGTTGCAATTGTCTAATGTTAGATTTAATTCCCAAATGATAATATTGACATCTGCCGCTATTCCAAATTGGCAATTTGATATTAAGAACCGTGACATAATGAATAATATGATTATCATTGCAAAGATGAGGCTTTGATTAAATTGGCTTTAATGATCTGCTCTCTTCAGCAAGTGCGATATTATTAAGCCAAGTATTTATTTGATATTTGTCTTCATTGGCTTATTCATTTCTAAAGTTGGTGATTGATAATGTAGGCTTTTTATTTAGTGCTGGGAAAATACATTGGCATTTCTCAAGTTTAGCAAGGTTGAAGATGGCACAAGGAGATTACATTAGGCGCCAGGAATTGATTAAATTGACTTTTTCTAAAGTTTAGCGTGTGAAAATTATTTGAACCCAACAACCAGAGTTTATTATTATTGAAGCTGTTCATTATCCGGACATTTGCTGCAGACATTATTGAGCCGTGAATGTTTGTTGAGCCATTTTTATATTCCTATAGTGCATGGCATGTGTTCTTTCCTTCTATCGCAGCATTCATAGTTGGTGAAAGTCTTCTATGACGGTAGCCACCTTGCATGCAATGGGAGCCAATATTCCTGAGCAGACTTTCCTTCTATTTCAATAATGCGTCTGAGGCATGAGGGGTTGGCAGTGATTGAAGAAGTCCGAAATTAGCTCAGAACCGAGCTTGAGGAATTTTCAGAACTACCAGGTATGTTTGAAGATCATCATATCAGATGCCAGTTTGGAGGTGAAGAATAAAATCGTGCTGTTTGCTGAAGCACTTTCCAATGCTGAAGGAAAGCTACATCTTGATTCTCTCTGGCTATAGGCAAAAAGAATCAGGCTTCATATGGAATAAAAATCCAAAGATTTTCTATTTGCAAAAGAAGCTGTTCATTTTCCTAAGTTTGCAAAATAAAGGTCAGATCCTCATTGATTATCAAAGCATTTGAGTTCCTTTTAGTTCTCCATTTCTATGTTTAAATTATGTTCAAGATATTGCTGCATTGGAAAATATTGATAAACATCTGAAACCTATCAAGCTATCAACTCTGTAATCTGCTAATTCATAAAGAGCAGTACTGTTACCTTTCCTGATCACTAATAGATGTATTTAAGTGCAAGAAATTGGAAATTTGTCTTAAGGGACTTCACAGAAAAATTGTTATAGTTTGTACTTCGTTTTACTTTTTACTTTCAAATTTTAATCTTGAAAATTTCATTTTTAATAGTGTTAAATGTCATAAATTCTAATTTTAAAAGTTTTGAATGTTGCTTGCAGGTATATTTGCTCTATCATAACACCTGTCGTGGGAATAATGAGGTATGCAGATACACATTCTCCTAACAAGGATCTTGAAATGCAGTTCTATGAGGAGCATATTAGGCCTATTGTCACAAAGCGGTGGAACTCAATGAACACTCCTCTTCATATGGCTTTCTATGCTCTTAATCCGAAGTGGTATGCACCTAGACCTAGCCGAATGCTAAAGACTGCTGTTACACTATTTTATTGAAGTTTATTATGCTGTTATACTACTGCTGTCATGATTTATTTACATATTGATATTGTTGTTATTAGTTATTGACATCTCTCACTCTCTCTCTCTCTCTAATATATATATGGCTATCGGACTGTCGTCCACAAAATGTGTCCCCTGTCATCCCCCCAATCCCATCCCAAAATACCGTGGAGCACAAGATCAAATAACTTTTATCAACTAATTTACCAAAATCAAATCTATTTTTTTCTATAAACCAATATCAATACTTATTTCAGGCATCTATTATATAACACTTTGCATACTAATCTTTGCCTTTCAATTTATTAAAAGATTGATAAACTCTAAATATCAGAAAATGCACTTCATCATTACAGATAATAATTATTTATCACTTCAATAGAAAATGGAGATTGACATAAATAGCATACTTGGATTGCAACTTTCTGAAAAATGGAATGTTTGTGTAAAGTAATTATTTCCTTTTAAATTTCCACACATCTATTTATAGACCATTTTCATTAAGTTAATTCTTGCCTTTCAATTTACTAAAATCAACTATGAAAAGGGATGTTTGTGTAAGGTAGCTAATTTCCTTTAACTATGAAAATCAACAGAGATATGTAACAACGTGCACTTTCCAATTCAGAGTTTTCATCATACCTTTCCTTCATCCATGAGGACTTGGCACTGCATAATTTTCTTCTCCACCTCCACTACAAGCAGCCTCCTTTTTAGTCTAGCAGTTCTCCCTTTACCCTCTGCTCCTCTGTCCTGGAATAGTTCAAATGAAGACATTAATTTGGAAAAAAATATAACACAACTTGTTCTAGGATGAACCACACTTTAGAATATCATTGACTCATTCACTTGCTATGTCAAAATTTTCTCTCTTTTAACATTTCATTCCCTGATGAGGCTGGAAACAGGCAACATAACAATCCACCTGGACATAAAAATTCAACATAAAATATTTAATTTGTCCTTCACTCATTTAGAAACATATATATTCATCTCAAGGAAGTACAAACAATAAATTCATAGATAGCTCCTACTTACTGAAGTGTTCATTCAACAACATCAAGCCCTCCCATTGTTTCACACACAAAGCACAAACAACTGGAATAAAGATAGGTACAAAATCAACCTCAAAGATGGACAAAGAAAACATGAAAACGAGTATATGCATGCATGTAAATGACTCAAATTAGATAGCAAATAAAAAAAAGTGATAGTTAGTTGCTGTGTATGGCTTCCAATGATGACAATGGAAAATAGTTTGAAAGTATTATTTGAAATTTCACTCACCTTTATGTATACCTACACTCATCATTTGTGTTTTCCCTAAATAAGAGAAAAAATCCACATTCAGGTATAAGAACAAAATTCCTCCCCTTTATCTAACATAAGAATTATTATTTGCCGTCCAAACTCTTTTTCTACTAAGGCTTAAACTTCTAAAAAATGCTAAACACCTCTGATTTTTGTTTAAGAAAATACACCCATATTTTTCGACTAAAATCATCAACAAAAAACAAAAAATACCTGGACCCAGTAACTAAAGGAGTGTTCATCGGACCACAAATGTCAGCATGAACCAACTGCAATACCTTAAAAGCTCGCCAGGAATCAACATCCATGAATGGAGTCCGATGCAGCTTTCCATCCTGACAAGCTCCGCAAACTCCCTAATTTTGAGTCTGAATCTCAAGTAAGCCATGAACCAGATCCTCCCGAACAAGCTGAGAGAGATAGTGTATTTTCAAATGGCCATACCACTGATGCCAGAGATTGCTGATTGAAGAACTTTTCACTGCCATGGCATGCTCTTGAGAATCACCAGTGCCAAAAAGTCTATGAAGACCATGATCCTCAATACCTGCAACTGTAGCAGGAGTCTCCCTATCAACAATGTTGCATTTGTGCGAACTGAACACCACATCAAGCCGAGGAGAGTGTCTCATAATTTGACTGATAGAGAAAAGGTTAAGTTCCATGCCGAGAACATAGTATACATTTGAAGAAAATTAAATTCCTCCCACCAAACTGAATCTTCACGTTGCCCTTTCCGACAACGGTATACTCTTCCCCTCCTCCAAAGATCACAGAATTAGTGAAAGGTTGGTATTCTATGAATCAATCACGTCAATGAGTGAAGTGTCGAGAAGCACTTGAATCAATATACTAGGCAATGGACTTCACATGATTTGTAGATCTTTTAGCCATAAAGGTGTAAAAGGCAGATTCTTTCTGCTCAGTGTGGTCGGCAACATTCGCTTTTAGCTAAGACCCTCCCTACTTCTTTTGTTCAGAAGCCACGCATGATCGACAATCCTTCTTCATGTGACCATATTTGTGACAATAATTGCACAAAATGTTCTTCTTCGAGCCTTCTGATGACATAGCAGAGTTACTCTACTGAGAAAACTAAGATTTGCCTTTATCCTTGTGAAAGGACTTGGCTGCAAAAGCTTGCTCTGTGGAGGACAAACTGAGACCACTACCAAACTGTTGTTTCCAACGATCCTACTACAGAAGTTTGTTGCACAACTCTAGAAACTTCAAGTCAACATTAGTTGAAGTAATGTTGACCATCTCTATAAATCGCTCTAAGACTTCGGTAGACTTTTCAAAGTGATGACAACCATGTCTTCTTCCTCCATTTTTCGATCAATCGCTTCCAACTAATCACGAATGTCCTTGATTTTCGTGAGATGCTCCTGCAAAGACATCCGTTCACGCATCATGATGGAAAACAGCTAGTTCTTTAGAAAGAACGCATGACTCTAGTCTGATGTTTCATGGAGATCCTTCAGATGAGTCCAAATCACTACAGTTGTCTTGTCGGATAGGACTTGAGGCAATTGATCATCAAGAACAAAAAGTTTGATAAGCATCACGACTTCTCGGTTGCGCTCATCAAATTTGTCCAAGTCTTGTCCAACTACTGTAGGACGAATTTCCTTACCTAGAACGAGGGCATCAAGGCGGCAATATTAAAAAATGGTCATCATTCGCTGAAGTGCTGTAATTTCGGCCATTGAAGCTTTGACTGCCTTCTAACATAGTATTGGTCAAAGACACCATCTTGTAGGCGAGGCATGAAAAATAAGGTTCACAGAAGAGGCGCAAATCTGATTGCACGAGACTTGAGGCACAGATCCCAAAGCAAAAAACACAGGTAAAAAACATGAATTCCAAGGCAAAAAACCCTAACATAGATTTCGAGGCATAGATCCCAAAAATACAAGTTTTGCTAAAAACCCAGAAAATATTCTTAAGACCCAGAAATCTTCCTAAAAAACCCGAAAATAATTTTCTTTTTAAATTACGCAAATTCCAAACCCTAGGTCAGGTTGAAAACTTTTGCAAATAGAATGATTTTTACAGAAATCCTCGAGTTTGATTAAAACCTAGCCACGCAGGAAACTTTACGTCGCACACAAAGACGCACCAAACGATGAAAATTGTGTCGCAATTCAATCCCATTGGCACAAACACAAACAAAAAACACAGTCGCACGAGCAGACGTGAAAAGAACAAGTGTCGCAAGCAGAAACGCCCACAGTTGAGGTCGCGAAGCCTAGACGAAGGTTGCGTAGGCAAAAAAGAACAAAAAAACAAGAGGCGTGTGGATCATAGACGTATGACCCATGAAAACGGAAACCCTCAAATTTGCCCACATGAACACGAAAAAAAATCGCGACCTTCAAAAAATAGGCACTAAAAAAATTAGAACAAAAAACCCTAGTCAAGTTTTAAAATTTTCACCAAAGAAATTTTTCGAATTATGAAATTTTTACTTTAGCTAGCTTTGATACCATGAAATTTTATTTTTTTGAAGTAATAGCATAAATATTTTTAACATAATGAAATGTACATATAGCAATTACAAGCATGATGTTTCCTTATCGAAACAATAATCAAAATTAGAAACAATCTAATTGAGCTAATATTACATGTAAAATACAATATTGACCATTAAATAAGATATAATAATATTATTATAATACTAATTTGGGTGCCATAACTTAAATTTGAAATTGACTTTTTTTTTTAGTTTATATTTATTATTATATTATTTATATTTTATTTTTATTAATTAAAAATATATACTTGTATTTAATACTATTTATTATGGTGTTAAAAGAGACCTTTTCTAAATAGGATGTTGAAGGTTGACTTAGTTTGGAAGTGTTGGTGTACGTTTTATCATATACCGAACTTTAGAATAAAGTACCCAAAGATAATTTATCCTCTCTTGAAAAATCATCGCTTATGCTAAGATTGCTAGAAGATCATATGGTGATTCCAAGGTTTCTTTTGCCAAGTCTTGACGTGTGCATAAGCTCAATGGGCGTTGTGATATGTTGGTAATACACAAAGGGACTTACGCTTGGATTGTTCAATTCACAATGAAGGTTTAGAAAATGAAGCTCTATCATTCGGGACTTGGGTCACGGAAAAACTGAAAAGGAGACAAGGGTTTAGAAATTCTAATCTATTCCTAAGAATTCAAGAGATGGTATTGACTAGGTGAACTCAATAACCACACTTTGCTTCGCCTCGCTTACGACAACTACACAAAGTGGATGCAATCTTCAAGGGATGCGCTTATGATCGGAAGTTAAGCATACACAAAGGAAAGCTCAAACTAACTTTACACAATGAACAAAAATCATCTGTCCATCAAAAGTATGAGCGGAGATTCACCACAAATCAATACTTATCAATCTTACATTCAATCTAGCATACATGAAATAAAATCTAAACTATTGTGTTGAAGAAATTGAAAACCTTGCCAATCATCCAGATAAAAGAGATTATCCGAAATGACCTCTCGCAACAATGTTTCAAAAAATTCAATCTCCAAATGAGAGGAGGAAACCTTATATAGGCACACAAAAGTTTTGAATGGCCGAGATCGAACAGTGATCAAGGGCCCAGATTGAAAGATCAAAACCCTAATTAGGGTTTGGTACAACCAAAGAAACGAAACTCGGACTCGGCTCGGACTCAGCAAGGCCAAATCGGACTCGGACTCGGGACTCGGCGTCAGACTCGGCTCCAGACTCGGCTGGACTCGGGAAAGTGAAAAACTCAAAAAATTTAGAGATTTTTTAAGATTTAAAACTTGTTTCATGCACCCTTTATTGAATAAGACACAATAACATCATCAAACTTGGCTCATTTCATTACATAATACATACACAAGTATACATCTATGATCTATCACATAAGCATAAACGCAAATTGTAGCTGAAGGAAATAACAAACATAGATATATAAATATTGTCAAATGTATACAATATTACAAAACTCATGGAATAAAAAATCCATGTCATCATATGATCATCATCAAATGTTCCATACAAATAACAAAGGTAAATACATCTACAAGCCTATGGCGCAGAGGAGTCTGCACCCTCCGGCCCCGACGTCGGCTCCGATGAAGGCCCCGCCCCCCTACGAAGGCGTCTAAGGTAGGTCATAGATGATTGGGCAGCCATAGCCGCTCCTCGTGACACCACGCCATGCTCACCAACATCAGGAACATCTGTGTCACTGTCACCATCTCTGTCACTATCACCATCTGCCTCTGAATCTCCTCTCTCTGCTCGTGCTCTCTGCTCCTCCTCTGCCATGGCTACAGCCTCAGCCTCTATATCTACCTGGTCGATCCAATCAGTGTCATCATCACTAAAGACAGCCACAGGATCTGTCTCAATGGCCCACTCTGCCTCAGGATCAACCTCATCTAGAATGATAGGAGAGATGTCAGCTAATGCATTCTTTCTCATTCTCAGGCGGAGGTTATAGTGAACAAAGATAAGATCATTCATCTTCTCCACGGATAATCTATTGCGCCTCTTGGAGTGTATGTGCTCAAACATACTCCAATTGCGCTCACAACCAGATGCACTGCATGGTTGGCTCAAGATGCGAATGGCCAACTTCTGAAGATTTGGTGTCGTTGGGCCAAAAAAGTTCCACCAATTATCTGAGTTTGAAATGAGAAAAATAAATAAAATCAGTCTCTCATAAACTCATTTAACAATATACAATAAAACTAAAATTAAGCCTTACAATTTATTTTTACCTGGCATCATAGTTGTCCTACTTTCTTTGGCGATAGGACAAGAAAAGGTCTCCCCTTGTGCATTTGAGAACAACTGTAGCTCTCGCATAAGATCTGACTGAGTACAACCAACAGGTGCCATCTTCTCCATGACTGAGTATAGCCCATCAAGGACCTCCGCATCAGCCCTGAAAGTAGGGCTAAAATGGAATGCCGGATTCAAATAATAGGCTGCTGCATGGATGGGCCTATGAAGCTGATGATGCCATCTCTTATCAATGATCTGCCAAATGGGACCATACTTGCTCTCATCTCCTGCCTAGATAGATTTGATGCCCTCTTTCGCCCTATCCATGCCCTCATATATGTAGCCCATTGCGGGCTTTTCTCCATCCGCAACTCGCAACAAAACCACCAAGGGCTTAACAAACTGTAAAATTGAAAATATTGTGTAATTTAAAACATGAGCAAATAAGAGAATATGATGAATAAGTTATAAAACAAAAAGTTAAATAAAAATTGTAGAATTTATAAAAAAATTACCTTCACTATCTCATCACAAGGGCTCCAAAAGCCTCGCTCATCAAAAATGCAGTCTGTCATATCTTTTCCTGCTGGGGTGGCAGCATAGGATGAGGAAGACCACTCCTCACCAACAATCATACGTCTCAAGGCCATCTTACAACGAAGCATGGACTGCAATGTGATGAAGTTTGTGGCAAATCTTGTGATTCCTGGACGAGCTAACTCCTTATGCTCTGTGTATTGTCTCATAAGAGCCAACACCCATGAATGATTATATACAAATTTGCACACATTTCTTGCCTTTTCTACACATGTCTTGACCCATGGAAGTTTTCCAATATCCTCTAACATGAGGTCAATGCAATGGGCGGCACATGGAGTCCAAACTATAGATGGGTGCCTCTCCATCAATAGTCTGCCTGCAACAACATAATTTGTTGCATTGTAATTAATGAGGTTACAAAATAGAAATTAATTTGCAAACAAAATTAGTTTGTAATCAAAAGTTTACCTGCAGCAACATAATTTGGTGCATTGTCAGTCACCACCTGTACCACGTTCTCTTCACCCACCTCATTAATCACCTCCTCTATCTGCTCACATAGGTAGGTGGCATTCTTGCAATGGGCGGAGGCATCAATAGACTTGATGAAAACGGTGCCCCCTGAAATAAAAAAATAAAGCAAGATCAATGATCATTCAATAAATCATTAAATGAAAAATAAAAAATTAATGCCTAAATGAAACTAAAATTAATCAATCACCTGCGGAAGAAACAAGAAAATTAAGGAGAGTTCTATTTCTCCTGTCTGTACAACCATCAGTCATGATGGTGCAACCTTTAGTGCTCCATATTTGGCGTTGATCACCCAATTCTTTCTTCACATC
Source organism: Cryptomeria japonica (assembly GCF_030272615.1). Lineage (NCBI taxonomy): Eukaryota > Viridiplantae > Streptophyta > Pinopsida > Cupressales > Cupressaceae > Cryptomeria > Cryptomeria japonica. The sequence continues at coordinate 2,553 of NW_026729456.1, read as the reverse complement.
ATTCACCAATTCAGTCAAAATGGGTCCGCTCAAATCAAACTCAGAAGGGGCTTTGAACCCCGCCCCACAAATGGTAAGGGCATCAACCATTTCTTGCCAATAAGGTGACCTGTCACAAATAATTTTAATGAGATAAGTATGTACTATGTATAATGAACTATATACAACAAAAATTAATACGAACAATCAAATTATAAAAATTAAAACAATCAAACATAAAACATTTACCTGGCTGTGAAGAATGGAATACTGCCATAGATCCAAAATCTGCCAACTGCCATTTTAGCAGCATCATGGACCTCCTTGTTCCAACCCATGCTCTCAAGTGACTGTTGGGACCCAGGAGTAGTGCGAGGTGCAAAAAAGGTATCCAACCTAGATTTACGAATCCTAGGTCCAATGCTAACATTCCCACTACCACTGCCAGTGCTAGGAACATGAGAAGGGGTAGAGGCACTGGCACTAGCACTGGCACTTATAGAAGCAGAACCGGAAGCATGAGTAGTAGCAAAATGAGTGGGACGATATGAAGGTAAGGAAGAAGGCCCTCCAACACAACCTAATTGTGTCCCTGTTCCTAGAGGTGCATGTCTCCCAATGACTGTGAGATCCTCTTTTTCTTTCCTTTTCCTTTCAATTTCTTCAACCATTACATAGCAATCACGTACGGCCTCAGTGACTGCTTTTGTGCATGGGTCGGCATCATGCCCACGCACACCAGCAATATGGTATTTCAATCTATATATGCCTCCATGGAATATTGTTTTGCAAAATATACACTTTGTTTGCCCTTTTCTTTGCCCTGGAAAATCCTCATGATATTTCCAAGCAGGGTCCTTTCTAATGGGAGGTCTAGAAGAGGACATTGTATGATTGTTTTGTGAAACTTGAGGCAAATAAGAATGTGAAGGTTGCTGCAATAAAACATTACAAATGCAAAAATAAATTAAGACATTCATTCTATGTTGTGCATTCATAATTTCATTCTCATTGAACATTTTTTTCAAAAAAGCTAAAGTAGGGTAACTAGGGTTTGCAATTTTATTTTTTTTAAATTGTAGGGTTTGTCAAACCCTACTTTAAAAAAAATAAAATTACAAACCCTGGGCCTACATAGTAACATAGAAAAGATTTTGGAATAAAATGTAAAACTTTCAAAAAAAAAAGAATAGAAAAATGAATTTTTGCATATAAGAAACAAAAAAATCTCAAAAAAACAATGTTACCAACTTACCTCTTAGAACTCTTGAAGAAAATTGAAGAAATTGAAGAAATCTTCCTTGCTGGTTTTTCTTCAATGCACCCTTGTTATTCTTTTTATCTCACTTTACTCCTCCTATTTTTGCAAATGAATGAAATGAAAGTCACTTTTAGGTATAAAACAAAAATAACACAAAAAAAAAGAGTCAAAAAAACCATTTAAAATTGTTTTTTTTTAACTTATCTTTCACATCGCCGTCGGCCGAGTCCCAGGCACGGGACTCGGCCAAACTCGCCAAACTCGCCAAACTCGGCGAGTCTGGCGAGTCTGGCGCCTGGACTCGGCCGAGTCCGAGTCCGAGTCCCTAGGACTCGGAGAGGGTGACTCGCACTCGGACTCGCCGAGTCCAGGCGAGTTTAGGCGATTTTCGTTTCCCCTGGGTACAACTAACTACCCCTTGACCAATGAGAAAATTACATTTGAGGACACTTGTCCTTCTTGCTAAATATGAACCAACAATAAAAATAAAAGGTCGTTGCATTGTGAAGTGTGCCCTCTAGAAGCTTTTGTGGATAAGTCAGGGTCATTGAACCTGGACATGCTAACTTGGAACAATCTGATTGGTTGGAAGATGACAAAGCGCCACCTTAGCGTGTTGGATATCTTCCTTGAATTCCTCAAGAAGTCTGAAATTCTTTTCATCAAGTCTGCGGACTTTTCTTTCTTGATATCTTGAGATTATTTGAAGTACCTTGAATTTGGAGAAGAATTCCTCTATGCCTTCGCCATAATGGAGGAATTTGGAATTTCTTTCTATGGAATAGTTTTTCCCATACTTAGCCAAATTTTGGCCATCTTTATGCTCGGACAAACCTTGCTTGTGGACCTGTCTTCAATTCTGAATTTGGCTCGAAACTCCATTTGTGTTTTCAGTGATGATCATGCCTTCAGCTGCCATTTATGATCTGCAAAACCAAAAGGAAATTACATTAAGGTTCTATCCTTGAGTGTAAATTTTGAAGGTTTGATGGCAGAGTGTGTTCTGATTTTCCAATTCCTCAGAACTTAGAGTTTTGACAGGTTGTAAGCACTTATTAATTTGGAAATACTCAGAGAACTTGATCTGACTTGAGAATTTGGAATTGAAATTGACCCTCAAGAAACTTGGAAATGAAAAACTCAATCTCCAAAAATCTGTGAATGTTGAAACCAGATTCAAATTCTGGAAAATATGTGAAAATCAGACTAAGTCCCTAAAAATCTCCTCCAAAACTTTCAAAATCACCAAAGATGCCTTGAATCTTCATAAAAAGGTAAGGAAACAAACTAGAATACCCCTGTCACCTTGAGAA
>NW_026729455.1:52500-69384 GCF_030272615.1 Cryptomeria japonica | reverse complement strand
AGCTCACTTGCGGATAGGGCAAAATCCGCCAAGCAACCCAAAAGCTAGACGGGGGCTCGAATCGAATCGCCTAGGCGGCCACAACAACGACGTGTTGGATCGACTACCAGTGCCAAACCATTCAGCAAGACTAGTCTGTGTCGAGGCCGGATAGAGATTCTCAGAGAGCGCCCGCATAGCATTTAGGAGACCTGCCGCGTCCCTCACACTCGACAAATGGTGGTGCACGTTTATAAATCCGAGCGATCCCAACCCTTTCAAGCACCAACATCGGTCGAGATAGAGGGGCACGGAGGGGGCTGCGTGAGACAACACAGTCCCCTATATAAGTTATTTGTCCGATTCTCACACATCCGAAGAATGGTCATCAAATCGGACAACAGCCCAAACTTCCGACTTCCGTCCCAGAAAGCCCAAGAGCTATCTAAAACGTTCATGGCCGGAACTCGATCGCGGCTATACCAGTCCGCCAAGCAACCCAAAAGCTAGACTGGAGCTCTAGTCGAATCACCTCTGTGGCCATTGCAAGGACGTGTTGGAGCGACTACCATTGCCGAACCATTCCGCAGGTCGAGTCCATACCAAGGCCGCATAGAGATTCACGATGAGCTCCTGCATAGCAATCAGGAGACTTGCCGTGTCCATCACAATCGATAAATCCTGGTGCAAGATTTTTGCATCCGAGCGCTCCAACCAGTCGAGCACCAGCATCAATCGACATAAACGGGCACGGGGGGAGGATGCTCGAGAACACTACCTCCCCTATATAAGTTATTTGTCCGATTCTCAAGCAGCCGAAGTCTGGTCATCGAATCGGGTCAAAGACCACAACTTCCGACTTTACCCACAATGCAAGTCATCGAATCGAACATCGGCCCCCGAGTCGGACTCCATGCGTATGTCAGGTCATCGGACCCAAATTCCGCCTTCCTGCGCATGGCGGGCCATCAATATCAACTCGGTCATCGGACCCAAACTCCGCCTTTTTGCGTATGGCACGCCTTCAAATCGGTCATCGGACCCAAATTCCGCCTTCCTGTGCATGGCGGGCCATCAACATCAACTCGGTCATCGGACCCAAATTCCGCCTTTCTGCGCATGGCACGCCATCAACTCGGTCATCGGACCCAAATTCCGCCTTCCTGCGCATGGCAGGTCATCGGACACAAATTCAGACCTCGCCAATATGCCTACGTATCGAATCGGTCATCGGACCCAACTTCCGACTTCATCCATACTGTAGGGTCTTTGAGGTTGGCGCGGTGCGCTCAACCCAGGGAGTCGACCCATCGAAGCATACACCTCCCCTATATAAGCTATTTGTCCGATTCCCACACCTGTGTAGTTTGCACCTCTGACCAGGACATCGACCCCAACTTCCGAACTCGACTGCAACGACGGCACCAGCGCCTTGGTGCGCACCTTGCGACGCACAGTCCCAACATTCGCCTTCCTGCACATGGCAGGTCATCGGACCCAAATTCCGACCTCGCGAGTATGCCTACATATCGAATCGGTCATCGGACCCAACTTCCGACTTCATCCATACCGTAGGGTCTTTGAGGTTGGCGCGGTGCGCTCAACCCGGGGAGTCGACCCAACGAAGCATACACCTCCCCTATATAAGCTATTTGTCCGATTCCCACACCTGTGTAGTTTGCACCTCCGATCAAGACATCGACCCCAACTTCCGAACTCGCCTCCAACGACCGAACCAGCGCCTTGGTGCGCACCTTGCAACGCACAGTGCCAACATTCGCCTTCCTGCACGTGGCAGGTCATCGGACCCAAATTCCGACCTCGCGAGTATGCCTACATATCGAATCGGTCATCGGACCCAACTTCCGACTTCATCCATACCGTAGGGTCTTTGAGGTTGGCGCGGTGCGCTCAACCCGGGGAGTCGACCCAACGAAGCATACACCTCCCCTATATAAGCTATTTGTCCGATTCCCACACCTGTGTAGCTTGCACCTCCGATCAGGACATCGACCCCAACTTCCGAACTCGACTAAAAAGACCGCACCAGCGCCTTGGTGTGCACCTTGCAACGCACAGTGTCAACATTCGCCTTCCTGCACATGGCAGGTCATCGGACCCAAATTCCGACCTCATGAGCATACCTACTAATCGAATCGGTCATCGGACCCAACTTCCGACTTCATCCATACCGTAGGGTCTTTGAGGTTGGCGCGGTGCGCTCAACCTGGGGAGTCGACCCATCGAAGCATACACCTCCCCTATATAAGCTATTTGTCCGATTCCGACACCTGTGTAGTTTGCACCTCCGCTCAGGACATCGACCCCAACTTCCGAACTCGCCTGCAACGACCGAACCAGCGCCTTGGTGCGCACCAAAAGTGCGCACTTTTGGAGGGCACTTTTCTGCGCTCCAAAGGTGCGCACTTTTGGAGGGCACTTTTTGGAGGGCACTTTTCTGCGCTCCAAAGGTGCGCACTTTTGGAGGGCACTTTTTGGAGGGCACTTTTCTGCGCTCCAAAGGTGCGCACTTTTGGAGGGCACTTTTTGGAGGGCACTTTTCTGCGCTCCAAAGGTGCGCACTTTTGGAGGGCACTTTTTGGAGGGCACTTTTCTGCGCTCCAAAGGTGCGCACTTTTGGAGGGCACTTTTTGGAGGGCACTTTTCTGCGCTCCAAAGGTGCGCACTTTTGGAGGGCACTTTTTGGAGGGCACTTTTCTGCGCTCCAAAGGTGCGCACTTTTGGAGGGCACTTTTTGGAGGGCACTTTTCTGCGCTCCAAAGGTGCGCACTTTTGGAGGGCACTTTTTGGAGGGCACTTTTCTGCGCTCCAAAGGTGCGCACTTTTGGAGGGCACTTTTTGGAGGGCACTTTTCTGCGCTCCAAAGGTGCGCACTTTTGGAGGGCACTTTTGTGCACTCCAAAGGTGCGCACTTTTGGAGGGCACTTTTCCTGTGCTCCAAAGGTGCACACCTAGGTGAGCACCTTCGACCACACCTTGTAGCACACCAAACTCTGACTTTCGACTTCATCCGCAATGCAGGGTCTTTGAGGTTGGCGCAATGCGCACAACCAGGGGAGTCGACCCATCAAACCCAACACCTCCCCTATATAAGCTATTTGTCTGATTCTCATACATGCGTAGCCTGCAGGAGCAATTAGGACATCGACCCCAACTTTCGGCTTCTAAACGAAAACAAGGTCTTTGAGGTTGGTGTAATGCGAACAACTAGGGGAGTCAACCCATCAAACCCAACACCTCCCCTATATAAGCTATTTGTCTGATTCTCATACATGTGTAGTCTACAGGAGCAATTAGGACATCGACCCCAACTTTTGACTTCTTAACGAAAACAAGGTCTTTGAGGTTGACGTAATGCGCACAACCAGGGGAGTCGACCCATCAAACCCAACACCTCCCCTATATAAGCTATTTGTCCGATTCTCATACATGTGTAGCCTGCAGGAGCCATTAGGACATTGACCCCAACTTTTGACTTCTTAACGAAAACAAGGTCTTTGAGGTTGGCGTAATGCGCACAACCAAGGGAGTTGACCCATCAAACCCAACACCTCCCCTATATAAGCTATTTGTCTGATTCTCATACATGTGTAGCCTGCAACAACGATTAGGACATCCACCCCAACTTCTGAATTCGTCTGCGTTGACCGCACCAAAGGTGCACGCCTTGGTGCTCACCAAAATCCGACTTCCGACTTCTTCTGCTATGCGGGGTCTTTGAGGTTGGCGCAGTGCGCACAACCAGGGGAGTCAACCCACCGAATGCAACACCTCCCCTATATAAGCTATTTGTCTGATTCTCATACATGCGTAGACTGCAGCAATGATTAGGACATCCACCCCAACTTTTGACTTCTTAAACAAGACAGGGTCTTTGAAGTTGGTGCAGTGCACACAACCAGGGGAGTCGACCCATCAAACGCAACACCTCCCCTATATAAAGCTATTTGTCCGATTCTCATACGTGTAGTCTGCAGCAGCGATTAGGACATCGACCCCAACTTCCGAATTCGTTTGCATTGACCGCACCAAAGGTGCACGCCTTGGTGTGCACCCTGGAGTGCACTTTGGTGCTCACCTCGGTGCACACTTTGGTGTGCACCTCGGTGTGCACCAAAGGTGCGCACCTTGGAGCGCACCAAAGGTGTACACTTTGGAGCGCACCACATAGGGTCTTTGAGAGGTTGGCGCAGTGCGCACACCAAGGTGGGTGTTGAGGTGCGTGCCGAGGTGGGTGGGTGCTAGGGTGCGCTCCATGGTGGGTGCCAGGGTGGGTGCGTGCTAGGGTGGATTCCAAAGAGGGTCATAGGGTGGGTGCCAAGGTGGGTTGGTGATATAGTGGGTTCAAAGGTGGGTACTAGGGTGGGTTCCAAGGTGGGTCACAAGTTGGGTGCCAGGATGCGTGGGTGTTAGGTTGGGTGCCAAGGTGGGCTCCTGCGTGGGTGGGTGCTAGGGTGGGTTTCAAGGTGGACGCGAGGGCGGGTGCCAAGGTGGGTAACAAGTTGGGTGTTAGGATGGGTGAGTGCTAGAGTGGGTGCCAAGGTGGGTGGGTGCTAAGGTGGATGCCAAGGTGGTTCACAGGGTGGGTGAGTTCTAGGGTGAGTTCCAAGGTGGGTCACAGGTTCAGTGCTAGGGTGGGTGTCAAGGCGGGTGTCGAGGTGCCTGGGTGCTAGGGTGTGGATGCCAATGTGGGTCATAGGGTGGGTACTAGGGTGGGCTGCAATGTGGGTGCCAAGGTGGGTAACATGCTCGGTGGGTTCTAAATTGGGTGCCAGGGTGGGTGTGCACCCACCTTGCCCGAGGTGGGTGCCAAGGTGCCAGTGTGGGTGGGTGCTAAGGTGGATGCCAAGGTGGGTGAGAAGGTGGGTGATAGGTTGAGTGGTAGGATGGGTGGGTGCCAAGATGGGTCACAGGGTGGGTGCAAGGGTGGGTAGGTGCTAGGGTTGGTGTCAGGGTGGGTGGGTGCTAGGTTGGGTTCCAAGGTGGGTGCGAGGGTGAGTGTCAAGGTGGGTCACAGGTTAGGTGCTAGGATGGGTGAGTGCTAGGGTGCAAAGGTGCCAGGGTGGGTGCTAGGATGGGTCGATGCTAGGGTGAGTGGCAAGGTGGGTCCACAAGTGTCAAGGTGGGTGCCGAGGTGGGTGCCAAGTCGGCGACTGCTATGGTGGATGCCAAGGTGGGTCACGGGGTGGGTGCCAAGTTGCTAGGTTGGGTTCCAAGGTGGGTGCCAACGTGGGTGCTAGGGTGCGTGGGTTAAAGGGTGTGTCACAACGTGGGTGCCAGGATGGGTGCGCACCCACACTGGCCAAGACGGGTGCGGGTGCAAGGTTGGGTTCCAAGCCCGGTCACAGGCTGGGTGCTAGGATGGGTGGGTGCCAAGGTGGGCACCAGGGTGGGTGCACCCACCCTGGCCAAGGTGGGTCACGGGGTGGGTCCTAGGGTGGGTAACGGGGTGGGTACTAAGGTGCGTGCCAAGGTGGGTCATAGGGTGGGTGCCAAGGTGGGCACCAGGGTGGGTGTGCACCAACCCTAGCCAGGGTAGGTCACGGGGTGGTTGTCGGGGTGGGCGTCAAGGAGCCAAGGTGGGTGGCAAGTAGCCAAGTTGCGTGCCAAGGTGGGTGTCGGGGTGGGTGCCAAGGATCCAAGGTGGGTGCCAAGGAACCAAGGTGGGTGTCTGGGTGGGTGCCGAGGTGGGAGCCAGGGTGGGTCCCAAGGTGAGTGCAAAGGTGGGTGCCAGGGTCAAGGTGAGTGCCAATGTGGGTTCCAAGGTGCCAGGGTCAGGGTGAGTGCCAATGTGGGTTCAAAGGTGCTAAGTTGGGTGCGAGGTTGGGTGCGAGGGTGGGTGGGTGCCAAGGTGTGCTAGGTGGAAGCCCGGGTGGGTCGGCATCCCATGGGTGTCGAGTTGGGTGCCTGATGGGTGCTTCTTGTCAAGTTTTAGTCGTCGGGACTCATTTCGAGCCTTAGAGGTCGTTTCTTGTCCGGTTGCCCTGTCTTCGACCTGGGAACCCAATTTTGGTCCTCGGGTCCCATTTTTTTTTGTCTCGCATCCCACTTTTGGCCTGTGGCCTTTTCGGGGTCGATTCTCGTTTTGGGCATCAGAGCATGTTTCTTCTCCTAAAACCCAATATTTGTTTATTAAGTCTCGGAACACATTTTTGTTCTCGTGGACCCATCATGGGTCTTGGAACGCATTTGTGGTCCTTGGGTCCCATTTTGCATCCCGAAACTTGTGTTTTGGTGCTTGATCCCTATTTTGGGTGCCCACCTTGCACCAAGTGCGCACCCGGGGCAAACCGAGCGCCTTGGTGCACCGGGGCAAGATCGAGCGTGCACCCGAGGCGCCCCGAACATGCACCAAGGTGCACTCGGCCCACATGTGAGCGCAGGTCGTTGCGCCCGAGGTGGTGTGTGGGCACCGCGTTGCAGACGGGACACTGCACGCACACGACGCCCCCTCCAGGTGCACGCACGTAGGCCGGGCCGGGTGCACACCCGACGCCCTAGCAAGGTGCGCGCACCCGGGCAGGGCTCACACTTGGCGAACGGGGCGCACTTCGCGAGGGAGGGTGTGCACCTCGACGGGGGTGGGTGGCCGGGGTGGATTCGCACGTGGGTCGCGGTTTGCTAAGTACACACTGCGACAAGCTCATAACGGGTGCGATCATACCAGCATTAGTGCACCGGATCCCATCAGAACTCCGCAGTTAAGCGCGCTTGGGCCGGAGTAGTACTGGGATGGGTGACCTCCCGGGAAGTCCCGGTGTTGCACCCTTTTTTAGTTTTTCGCCGGGCGTCGCAATGCTATTTGAATAAACCTTTTGCCCGTTTGCGTTCTCGTCGGGGCCGGGCCGGGCCGGGGTGCGCTGCCCGCACTACCGCGCGCGCGGGGGCGACACCGAGCGCGCACCCGAGGCACCCCGAGCACACAGGCCACGGTGCAACCCGGGCGTTGTGCGCGCACCCCGGTGCGCCCGAGGTGCTGCGCGCGCACCCAGGTGAAATCGGTGTGCACCTCGGCCAGTGCGCGCTCGGTCGAGTCGCGCACGTTGGCCAAGGTGCACGGTGATGTTTCTTACTCTAAGGTTCCGCACCAGACGCCCGGGACAGGTGAGCGAAGCTGGGCGGGGCCGGGTGCGCGGCCGGGGCAGGTGCACGCAGCTGGAGAGAGCTTTGGAGCACACTTCGGAGCGCACCAATGATGCGCTCCATTCAAAAGTTTCCTGAAAAGGCAAAAAAAGTTGAGATTATAGAATTTCCCACTTGAGAGATTGTAAAAAAAAAAAATTTAAAATGAAGGAAACGCGGGTGCCAAGGTGTGCGCAGCCCAGCCAAGGTGTGCGCACCAAGGCGCCCACCCTGGCGAAGGTGCACGCAAGGTGCGCACCCGAGGCAAACCGGACAATTAACCCAACTTTCGACTTCGCGCGCACCTTGGAGCGCACTTCGGAGCGCTCCTTGGTGCGCACCAATCTTGGGCACCTCGGAGTGCACCATGGCGCCCACCAAGGTGCGCACCCGGGGCAAACCGAGCTCCGACTTCGTGCGCACCTTGGAGCGCACGAAAGGTGCGCACCATGGCGCCCACCAAGGTGCGCAGCCCAGCCAAGGCGTGCGCATCAAGGTGCGCACCCTGGCGAAGGTGCGCACCCGGGGCAAACCGAGCTCCGACTTCGTGCGCACCTTGGAGCGCACAAAAGGTGCGCAACCCAGCCAAGGTGTGCGCACCCCGGTCAAACCGAGCTCCGAATCGTGCGCACCAGAGGTGCACGCCATCGTGCGCACCTTGGAGCACACTTCGGAGCCCTCCTTGGTGCGCGCCGATGTTGCGCACCTCGGAGCGCACCCGGGGAAAACAATGCAATTAACCCGACTTTCGACTTCGTGGGCACCTCGGAGCGCTCTCGGGTTCGCACCTCGGAGCACACCGAGGTGCGCACCTTTGATGCGCTGCCTTCACCAATTTCCAGAAAAGGCAAGAAAACATTGAGAAGGTGTGCGCACCGAGGTGCCCACCCTGGCGAAGGTGCACGCGAGGTGCGCACCCGGGGCAAACCGGGCTCCGACTTCGTGCACGCCGCACCTTGGAGCACACTTCGGAGCGCTCCTTGGTGCGCACCAGGGCGCGCAACCCAGCCGAGGTGCCCACCCCGGCGAAGGTGCACGCGAGGTGCGCACCCGGGGCAAACCGGGCTCCGACTTCGTGCACGCCATGGTGCCCACCGCGGCGAAGGTGCACGCGAGGTGCGCACCCGGGGCAAACCGGGCTCCGACTTCGTGCACGCCGCACCTTGGAGCACACTTCGGAGCGCTCCTTGGTGCGCACCATGGTGCCCACCAGGGCGCGCAACCCCGCCGAAGGTGCACGCGAGGTGCGCACCCGGGGCAAACCGGGCTCCGACTTCGTGCACGCCGCACCTTGGAGCACACTTCGGAGCGCTCCTTGGTGCGCACCATGGTGCCCACCAGGGCGCGCAACCCCGCCGAAGGTGCACGCGAGGTGCGCACCCGGGGCAAACCGGGCTCCGACTTCGTGCACGCCGCACCTTGGAGCACACTTCGGAGCGCTCCTTGGTGCGCACCAGGGCGCGCAACCCAGCCGAGGTGCCCACCCCGGCGAAGGTGCGTACCCGGGGCAAACCGGGCTCCGACTTCGTGCACGCCGCACCTTGGAGCACACTTCGGAGCGCTCCTTGGTGCGCACCATGGTGCCCACCAGGCCGCGCAACCCAGCCAAGGTGTGCGCACCAAGGTGCACGCGAGGTGCGCACCCGGGGCAAACCGGGGTCCGACTTCGTGCACGCCGCACCTTGGAGCACACATCGGGGCGCTCCCGGGTTCGCACCGGCGTTGCGCACCGTGGTGGGCACCTCGGAGCACACCAAGGTGGGCAGCGAGGTGCGCACCTTTGATGCGATGCCTTCACTAATTTCCATAAAAGGCAAAAAAAAAACGAGATTTTAAAATTTCCGTTTTGAAAGATAGTGAGAAAAAGGGAATGCTGGTGCCATCTTGAGCCCGCCCTGGTGCGCAGCCCAGCCAAGGTGTGCGCACCAAGGTGCCCACCCTGGCGAAGGTGCGCGCCCGGGCAATTAATCCAACTTCCAACTTCGCGCGCGCCAGGGTGGGAGCGCACCCAACAACCGGGCCTGGGAAGAGCCAATGCGAGAAACCCCACCAAACGCTCTGACAAAAAAAGAGGGGGCGCTCCAGTAACCCCGCTTCGGAGCGCACCCTGGGCAAACCCAGCCAAGGTGCCCACCCCGGCCAAGGTGCAGGCGAGGTGCGCACCCGGGGCAAACCGGGCTCCGACAACGTGCACGCCGCACCTTGGAGCACACTTCGTAGCGCTCCCGGGTGCGCACCTCAGAGCACACCAAGGTGGGCAGCGAGGTGCGCACCTTTGATGCGCTGCCTTCACTAATTTCCAGAAAAGGCAAAAAAAAAAGGAGATTTTAAAATTTCCGTTTTGAAAGATAGTGAAAAAAACGGAACGCGCGTGCCATCTTGAGCCCGCCCTGGTGCGCAGCCCAGGTAAGGTGCCCACCCTGGCAAAGGTGCGCACCCGGGCAATTAACCCTACTTCCGACTTCGTGCGCGCCAGGGTGGCAACCGGGCCTCGGAAGAGCCAATGCGAGAAACCCCACCAAACGCTCCGACAAAAAAAGAGGCGGCGCTCCAATAACCCCGCTTCGGAGCGCAGCCGGGGCAAACCCAGCCAAGGTGCCCACCCCGACGAAGGTGCACGCGAGGTGCGCACCCGGGGCAAACCGGGCTCCGACAACGTGCACGCAGCACCTTGGAGCACACTTCGAAGCACTCCCGGGTGCCCACCGGCGTTGCGCACCGTGGTGGGCAGCGAGGTGCGCACCTTTGATGCGCTGCCTTCACTAATTTCCAGAAAAAGGCAAAAAAAAATGAGATTTTAAAATTTCCGTTTTGAAAGATAGTGAAAAAAAAGGAACGCGGGTGCCATCTTGAGCCCGCCCTGGTGCGCAGCCCAGGCAAGGCATGCGCACCAAGGTGCCCACCCGAGGTGCACACCCGGGGCAAACCGGGCTCCGACTTCGTGCAGGCCGCACCTTGGAGCACACTTCGGAGCGCTCCTTGGTGCGCACCATGGTGCCCACCAGGGCGCGCAACCCAGCCAAGGTCTGCACACCAAGGTGCCCACCCCGGCGAAGGTGCACGCGAGGTGCGCACCCGGGGCAAACCGGGCTCCGACTTCGTGCACGCCATGGTGCCCACCGCGGCGAAGGTGCACGCGAGGTGCGCACCCGGGGCAAACCGGGCTCCGACTTCGTGCACGCCGCACCTTGGAGCACACTTCGGAGCGCTCCTTGGTGCGCACCATGGTGCCCACCAGGGCGCGCAACCCAGCCAAGGTGTGCGCACCAAGGTGCACGCGAGGTGCGCACCCGGGGCAAACCGGGGTCCGACTTCGTGCACGCCGCACCTTGGAGCACACATCGGAGCGCTCCCAGGTTCGCACCAGCGTTGCGCACCTTTGATGCGCTGCCTTCACTAATTTCCAGAAAAGGCAAAAAAAAACGAGATTTTAAAATTTCCGTTCTGAAAGATAGTGAAAAAAACGGAACGCGGGTGCCATCTTGAGCCCTTCCTGGTGCGCAGCCCAGGCAAGTTGTGCGCACCAAGGTGCCCACCCTGGCGGAGGTGCGCGCCCGGGGCAATCCGGGCTCCGACTTCGTGCACTGCATGGTGCCCACCAAGGCGCGCAACCCAGCCAAGGTGCCCACCGCAGCGAAGGTGCACGCGAGGTGCGCACCCGAGGTGCACACCCGGGGCAAACCGGGCTCCGACTTCGTGCACGCCGCACCTTGGAGCACACTTCAGAGCGCTCCTTGGTGCGCACCAGGGCGCGCAACCCAGCCGAGGTGCCCACCCCGGCGAAGGTGCACGCGAGGTGCGCACCCGGGGCAAACCGGGCTCCGACTTCGTGCACGCCATGGTGCCCACCGCGGCGAAGGTGCGCACCCGGGGCAAACCGGGCTCCGACTTCGTGCACGCCGCACCTTGGAGCACACTTCGGAGCGCTCCTTGGTGCGCACCATGGTGCCCACCAGGCCGCGCAACCCAGCCAAGGTGTGCGCACCAAGGTGCACGCGAGGTGCGCACCCGGGGCAAACCGGGGTCCGACTTCGTGCACGCCGCACCTTGGAGCACACATCGGGGCGCTCCCGGGTTCGCACCGGCGTTGCGCACCGTGGTGGGCACCTCGGAGCACACCAAGGTGGGCAGCGAGGTGCGCACCTTTGATGCGATGCCTTCACTAATTTCCATAAAAGGCAAAAAAAAAACGAGATTTTAAAATTTCCGTTTTGAAAGATAGTGAGAAAAAGGGAATGCTGGTGCCATCTTGAGCCCGCCCTGGTGCGCAGCCCAGCCAAGGTTTGCGCACCAAGGTGCCCACCCTGGCGAAGGTGCGCGCCCGGGCAATTAACCCAACTTCCAACTTCGCGCGCGCCAGGGTGGGAGCGCACCCAACAACCGGGCCTGGGAAGAGCCAATGCGAGAAACCCCACCAAACTCTCTGACAAAAAAAGAGGGGGCGCTCCAGTAACCCCGCTTCGGAGCGCACCCTGGGCAAACCCAGCCAAGGTGCCCACCCCGGCCAAGGTGCAGGCGAGGTGCGCACCCGGGGCAAACCGGGCTCCGACAACGTGCACGCCGCACCTTGGAGCACACTTCGTAGCGCTCCCGGGTGCGCACCTCAGAGCACACCAAGGTGGGCAGCGAGGTGCGCACCTTTGATGCGCTGCCTTCACTAATTTCCAGAAAAGGCAAAAAAAAAAGGAGATTTTAAAATTTCCGTTTTGAAAGATAGTGAAAAAAACGGAACGCGCGTGCCATCTTGAGCCCGCCCTGGTGCGCAGCCCAGGTAAGGTGCCACCCTGGCAAAGGTGCGCACCCGGGCAATTAACCCTACTTCCGACTTCGTGCGCGCCAGGGTGGCAACCGGGCCTCGGAAGAGCCAATGCGAGAAACCCCACCAAACGCTCCGACAAAAAAAGAGGCGGCGCTCCAATAACCCCGCTTCGGAGCGCAACCGGGGCAAACCAAGCCAAGGTGCCCACCCCGACGAAGGTGCACGCGAGGTGCGCACCCGGGGCAAACCGGGCTCCGACAACGTGCACGCAGCACCTTGGAGCACACTTCGAAGCACTCCCGGGTGCCCACCGGCGTTGCGCACCGTGGTGGGCAGCGAGGTGCGCACCTTTGATGCGCTGCCTTCACTAATTTCCAGAAAAAGGCAAAAAAAAATGAGATTTTAAAATTTCCGTTTTGAAAGATAGTGAAAAAAAAGGAACGCGGGTGCCATCTTGAGCCCGCCCTGGTGCGCAGCCCAGGCAAGGCATGCGCACCAAGGTGCCCACCCGAGGTGCACACCCGGGGCAAACCGGGCTCCGACTTCGTGCAGGCCGCACCTTGGAGCACACTTCGGAGCGCTCCTTGGTGCGCACCATGGTGCCCACCAGGGCGCACCCGAGGCAAACCGGGCTCCGACTTCGTGCACGCCGCACCTTGGAGCACACATCGGAGCGCTCCCAGGTTCGCACCAGCGTTGCGCACCTTTGATGCGCTGCCTTCACTAATTTCCAGAAAAGGCAAAAAAAAACGATATTTTAAAATTTCCGTTCTGAAAGATAGTGAAAAAAACGGAACGCGGGTGCCATCTTGAGCCCTTCCTGATGCGCAGCCCAGGCAAGTTGTGCGCACCAAGGTGCCCACCCTGGCGGAGGTGCGCGCCCGGGGCAAACCGGGCTCCGACTTCGTGCACTGCATGGTGCCCACCAAGGCGCGCAACCCAGCCAAGGTGCCCACCGCAGCGAAGGTGCACGCGAGGTGCGCACCCGAGGTGCACACCCGGGGCAAACCGGGCTCCGACTTCGTGCACGCCGCACCTTGGAGCACACTTCAGAGCGCTCCTTGGTACGCACCAGGGCGCGCAACCCAGCCAAGGTGCTCACCCCGGCGAAGGTGCACGCGAGGTGCGCACCCGGGGCAAACCGGGCTCGGACTTCGTGCACGCCGCACCTTGGAGCACACATCGGAGCGCTCCCGGGTTCGCACCAGCATTGCGCACCTTTGATGCGCTGCCTTCACTAATTTCCAGAAAAGGCAAAAAAAAGAAAAAAATGAGATTTTAAAATTTCCGTTTTGAAAGATAGTGAAAAAAACGGAACGCGGGTGCCATCTTGAGCCCGCCCTGGTGTGCAGCCCAGGCAAGTTGTGCGCACCAAGGCACCCACCCTGGCCAAGGTGGGTCACGGGGTGGGTCCTAGGGTGGGTAACGGGGTGGGTACTAAGGTGCGTGCCAAGGTGGGTCATAGGGTGGGTGCCAAGGTGGGCACCAGGGTGGGTGTGCACCAACCCTAGCCAGGGTAGGTCACGGGGTGGTTGTCGGGGTGGGCGTCAAGGAGCCAAGGTGGGTGGCAAGTAGCCAAGTTGCGTGCCAAGGTGGGTGTCGGGGTGGGTGCCAAGGATCCAAGGTGGGTGCCAAGGAACCAAGGTGGGTGTCTGGGTGGGTGCCGAGGTGGGAGCCAGGGTGGGTCCCAAGGTGAGTGCAAAGGTGGGTGCCAGGGTCAAGGTGAGTGCCAATGTGGGTTCCAAGGTGCCAGGGTCAGGGTGAGTGCCAATGTGGGTTCAAAGGTGCTAAGTTGGGTGCGAGGTTGGGTGCGAGGGTGGGTGGGTGCCAAGGTGTGCTAGGTGGAAGCCCGGGTGGGTCGGCATCCCATGGGTGTCGAGTTGGGTGCCTGATGGGTGCTTCTTGTCAAGTTTTAGTCGTCGGGACTCATTTCGAGCCTTAGAGGTCGTTTCTTGTCCGGTTGCCCTGTCTTCGACCTGGGAACCCAATTTTGGTCCTCGGGTCCCATTTTTTTTTGTCTCGCATCCCACTTTTGGCCTGTGGCCTTTTCGGGGTCGATTCTCGTTTTGGGCATCAGAGCATGTTTCTTCTCCTAAAACCCAATATTTGTTTATTAAGTCTCGGAACACATTTTTGTTCTCGTGGACCCATCATGGGTCTTGGAACGCATTTGTGGTCCTTGGGTCCCATTTTGCATCCCGAAACTTGTGTTTTGGTGCTTGATCCCTATTTTGGGTGCCCACCTTGCACCAAGTGCGCACCCGGGGCAAACCGAGCGCCTTGGTGCACCGGGGCAAGATCGAGCGTGCACCCGAGGCGCCCCGAACATGCACCAAGGTGCACTCGGCCCACATGTGAGCGCAGGTCGTTGCGCCCGAGGTGGTGTGTGGGCACCGCGTTGCAGACGGGACACTGCACGCACACGACGCCCCCTACAGGTGCACGCACGTAGGCCGGGCCGGGTGCACACCCGACGCCCTAGCAAGGTGCGCGCACCCGGGCAGGGCTCACACTTGGCGAACGGGGCGCACTTCGCGAGGGAGGGTGTGCACCTCGACGGGGGTGGGTGGCCGGGGTGGATTCGCACGTGGGTCGCGGTTTGCTAAGTACACACTGCGACAAGCTCATAACGGGTGCGATCATACCAGCGTTAGTGCACCGGATCCCATCAGAACTCCGCAGTTAAGCGCGCTTGGGCCGGAGTAGTACTGGGATGGGTGACCTCCCGGGAAGTCCCGGTGTTGCACCCTTTTTTAGTTTTTCGCCGGGCATCGCAATGCTATTTGAATAAACCTTTTGCCCGTTTGCGTTCTCGTCGGGGCCGGGCCGGGCCGGGGTGCGCTGCCCGCACTACCGCGCGCGCGGGGGCGACACCGAGCGCGCACCCGAGGCGCCCCGAGCACACAGGCCACGGTGCAACCCGGGCGTTGTGCGCGCACCCCGGTGCGCCCGAGGTGCTGCGCGCGCACCCAGGTGAAATCGGTGTGCACCTCGGCCAGTGCGCGCTCGGTCGAGTCGCGCACGTTGGCCAAGGTGCACGGTGATGTTTCTTACTCTAAGGTTCTGCACCAGACGCCCGGGACAGGTGAGCGAAGCTGGGCGGGGCCGGGTGCGCGGCCGGGGCAGGTGCACGCAGCTGGAGAGAGCTTTGGAGCACACTTCGGAGCGCACCAATGATGCGCTCCATTCAAAAGTTTCCTGAAAAGGCAAAAAAAGTTGAGATTATAGAATTTCCCACTTGAGAGATTGTAAAAAAAAAAAATTTAAAATGAAGGAAACGCGGGTGCCAAGGTGTGCGCAGCCCAGCCAAGGTGTGCGCACCAAGGCGCCCACCCTGGCGAAGGTGCACGCAAGGTGCGCACCCGAGGCAAACCGGACAATTAACCCAACTTTCGACTTCGCGCGCACCTTGGAGCGCACTTCGGAGCGCTCCTTGGTGCGCACCAATCTTGGGCACCTCGGAGTGCACCATGGCGCCCACCAAGGTGCGCACCCGGGGCAAACCGAGCTCCGACTTCGTGCGCACCTTGGAGCGCACGAAAGGTGCGCACCATGGCGCCCACCAAGGTGCGCAGCCCAGCCAAGGCGTGCGCATCAAGGTGCGCACCCTGGCGAAGGTGCGCACCCGGGGCAAACCGAGCTCCGACTTCGTGCGCACCTTGGAGCGCACAAAAGGTGCGCAACCCAGCCAAGGTGTGCGCACCCCGGTCAAACCGAGCTCCGAATCGTGCGCACCAGAGGTGCACGCCATCGTGCGCACCTTGGAGCACACTTCGGAGCCCTCCTTGGTGCGCGCCGATGTTGCGCACCTCGGAGCGCACCCGGGGAAAACAATGCAATTAACCCGACTTTCGACTTCGTGGGCACCTCGGAGCGCTCTCGGGTTCGCACCTCGGAGCACACCGAGGTGCGCACCTTTGATGCGCTGCCTTCACCAATTTCCAGAAAAGGCAAGAAAACATTGAGAAGGTGTGCGCACCGAGGTGCCCACCCTGGCGAAGGTGCACGCGAGGTGCGCACCCGGGGCAAACCGGGCTCCGACTTCGTGCACGCCGCACCTTGGAGCACACTTCGGAGCGCTCCTTGGTGCGCACCAGGGCGCGCAACCCAGCCGAGGTGCCCACCCCGGCGAAGGTGCATGCGAGGTGCGCACCCGGGGCAAACCGGGCTCCGACTTCGTGCACGCCATGGTGCCCACCGCGGCGAAGGTGCACGCGAGGTGCGCACCCGGGGCAAACCGGGCTCCGACTTCGTGCACGCCGCACCTTGGAGCACACTTCGGAGCGCTCCTTGGTGCGCACCATGGTGCCCACCAGGGCGCGCAACCCCGCCGAAGGTGCACGCGAGGTGCGCACCCGGGGCAAACCGGGCTCCGACTTCGTGCACGCCGCACCTTGGAGCACACTTCGGAGCGCTCCTTGGTGCGCACCATGGTGCCCACCAGGGCGCGCAACCCCGCCGAAGGTGCACGCGAGGTGCGCACCCGGGGCAAACCGGGCTCCGACTTCGTGCACGCCGCACCTTGGAGCACACTTCGGAGCGCTCCTTGGTGCGCACCAGGGCGCGCAACCCAGCCGAGGTGCCCACCCCGGCGAAGGTGCACGCGAGGTGCGTACCCGGGGCAAACCGGGCTCCGACTTCGTGCACGCCGCACCTTGGAGCACACTTCGGAGCGCTCCTTGGTGCGCACCATGGTGCCCACCAGGCCGCGCAACCCAGCCAAGGTGTGCGCACCAAGGTGCACGCGAGGTGCGCACCCGGGGCAAACCGGGGTCCGACTTCGTGCACGCCGCACCTTGGAGCACACATCGGGGCGCTCCCGGGTTCGCACCGGCGTTGCGCACCGTGGTGGGCACCTCGGAGCACACCAAGGTGGGCAGCGAGGTGCGCACCTTTGATGCGATGCCTTCACTAATTTCCATAAAAGGCAAAAAAAAAACGAGATTTTAAAATTTCCGTTTTGAAAGATAGTGAGAAAAAGGGAATGCTGGTGCCATCTTGAG
>NW_026729455.1:25000-40000 GCF_030272615.1 Cryptomeria japonica | reverse complement strand
GAGGGATGGGGCGGGAAGGCCCCAACGGCTAGACGGAAGAGGCTTCAGGGCCGCCTAGGAATGGTCCAAGCATCGGACACGCTTGGGGCGACTACCAGTGACAGCCCCCTATCCCGCGATGCGTCCGATACGAAGATGGTTCCAAGGCGGCCGAGGAGCCTCACCGCATAGCAATCGGGGTGCGAGGTGGGGGATGCGGCGAGATGGCCCCAACGGCTAGACGGAAGAGGCCACAGGGCCGCGTCGGAATAGTCCAAGCATCGGACGCGCTTGGGGCGACTACCAGTGACAACCCCTTATCCCGCGATGCGTCCGATACGAAGATAGTTCCAAGGCGGCCGAGGAGCCTCACCGCATAGCAATCGGGGTGCGAGGTGGGGGATGCGGCGAGATGGCCCCAACGGCTAGACGGAAGAGGCTGCAGGGCCGCCTCGGAATAGTCCAAGCATCGGACGCGCTTGGGGCCACTACCAGTGACAACCCCTTATCCCGCGATGCGTCCGATACGAAGATAGTTCCAAGGCGGCCGAAGAGCCTCACCGCATAGCAATCGGGGTGCGAGGTGGGGGATGCGGCGAGATGGCCCCAACGGCTAGACGGAAGAGGCCACAGGGCCGCCTCGGAATAGTCCAAGCATCGGACGCGCTTGGGGCGACTACCAGTGACAACCCCTTATCCCGCGATGCGTCCGATACGAAGATAGTTCCCAGGCGGCCGAGGAGCCTCACCGCATAGCAATCGGGGTGCGAGGCGAGGGATGCGGCGAGATGGCCCCAAAGGCTAGACGGAAGAGGCTGCAGGGCTGCCTCGGAATAGTCCAAGCATCGGACGCGCTTGGGGCGACTACCACTGCCAACCCCTTATCCCGCGATGCGTCCGATACACAGATAGTTCCGAGGCGGCCGAGGAGGTGGGGGATGCAGCGAGATGGCCCCAACGGCTAGACGGAAGAGGCTG
The DNA here is from genome assembly GCF_030272615.1 of Cryptomeria japonica. Classification (NCBI taxonomy): domain Eukaryota; kingdom Viridiplantae; phylum Streptophyta; class Pinopsida; order Cupressales; family Cupressaceae; genus Cryptomeria; species Cryptomeria japonica. The sequence goes on along the minus strand of NW_026729455.1, from coordinate 39,043 downwards.
CAGGGCCGCCTCGGAATAGTCCAAGCATCGGACGCGCTTGGGGCGACTACCAGTGACAACCCCTTATCCCGCGATGCGTCCGATACACAGATAGTTCCGAGGCGGCCAAGGAGCCTCACCGCATAGCAATCGTGGTGCGAGGTGGGGGATGCGGCGAGATGGCCCCAACGGCTAGACGGAAGAGGCTGCAGGGCCGCCTCGGAATGGTCCAAGCATCGGATGCGCTTGGGGCGACTACCACTGCCAACCCCTTATCCCGCGATGCGTCCGATACACAGATAGTTCCAAGGCGGCCGAGGAGCCTCACAGCATAGCAATCAGGGTGCGAGGCGAGGGATGCGGCGAGAAAGCCCCAACGGCTAGAGGGAAGAGGCTTCAGGTCCGCCTCGGAATGGTCCAAGCATCGGACGCGCTTGGGGCGACTACCAGTGACAACCCCTTATCCCGCGACGCGTCCGATACACAGATAGTTCCAAGGCGGCCGAGGAGCCTCACCGCATAGCAATCGGGGTGCGAGGCGAGGGATGCGGCGAGAAGGACCCAACGGCTACACGGAAGAGGCTTCGGGGCCGCCTCGGAATGGTCCAAGCATCGGACGCGCTTGGGGCGACTACCAGTGACAACCCCTTATCCCGCGACGCGTCCGATACACAGATAGTTCCAAGGCGGCCGAGGAGCCTCACCGCATAGCAATCGGGGTGCGAGGCGAGGGATGCGGCGAGAAGGACCCAACGGCTAGACGGAAGAGGCTTCGGGGCCGCCTCGGAATGGTCCAAGCATCGGACGCGCTTGGGGCGACTACCAGTGACAACCCCTTATCCCGCGACGCGTCCGATACACAGATAGTTCCAAGGCGGCCGAGGAGCCTCACCGCATAGCAATCGGGGTGCGAGGCGAGGGATGCGGCGAGAAGGACCCAACGGCTAGACGGAAGAGGCTTCGGGTCCGCCTCGGAATGGTCCAAGCATCGGACGCGCTTGGGGCGACTACCAGTGACAACCCCTTATCCCGCGACGCGTCCGATACACAGATAGTTCCAAGGCGGCCGAGGAGCCTCACCGCATAGCAATCGGGGTGCGAGGCGAGGGATGCGGCGAGAAGGACCCAACGGCTAGACGGAAGAGGCTTCGGGTCCGCCTCGGAATGGTCCAAGCATCGGACGCGCTTGGGGCGACTACCAGTGACAACCCCTTATCCCGCGACGCGTCCGATACACAGATAGTTCCAAGGCGGCCGAGGAGCCTCACCGCATAGCAATCGGGGTGCGAGGCGAGGGATGCGGCGAGAAGGACCCAACGGCTAGACGGAAGAGGCTTCGGGTCCGCCTCGGAATGGTCCAAGCATCGGACGCGCTTGGGGCGACTACCAGTGACAACCCCTTATCCCGCGACGCGTCCGATACACAGATAGTTCCGAGGCGGCCGAGGAGCCTCACCGCATAGCAATCGGGGTGCGAGGCGAAGGATGCGGCGAGAAGGACCCAACGGCTAGACGGAAGAGGCTTCGGGTCCGCCTCGGAATGGTCCAAGCATCGGACGCGCTTGGGGCGACTACCAGTGACAACCCCTTATCCCGCGACGCGTCCGAATCTATCTATAGTTCCCTCGACCCCGAACTAAAGATGGTAGATCTATCCATGGAGCTATCTCTTGACTGAGCTGAAAGTCATGTTACGTACAGAAGAATATAGGATCACTAGATGAACCGATGGCGCTCCCCTGAACTAGTTCAGAGTTCGGCGACTACCCGGGCGTCTCCTCCACCCACCCCCGAGGAGCCTCACCGCATAGCAATCGGGGTGCGAGGCGAGGGATGCGGCGAGAAGGACCCAACGGCTAGACGGAAGAGGCTTCAGGGCCGCCTCGGAATGGTCCAAGCATCGAACGCGCTTGGGGCGACTACCAGTGACAACCCCTTATCCCGCGACGCGTCCGATACACAGATAGTTCCGAGGCGGCCGAGGAGCCTCACCGCATAGCAATCGGGGTGCGAGGCGAGGGATGCGGCGAGAAGGACCCAACGGCTAGACGGAAGAGGCTTCAGGGCCGCCTCGGAATGGTCCAAGCATCGGACGCGCTTGGGGCGACTACCAATGACAACCCCTTATCCCGCGACGCGTCCGATACACAGATAGTTCCGAGGCGGCCGAGGAGCCTCACCGCATAGCAATCGGGGTGCGAGGCGAGGGATGCGGCGAGAAGGACCCAACGGCTAGACGGAAGAGGCTTCAGGGCCGCCTCGGAATGGTCCAAGCATCGGACGCGCTTGGGGCGACTACCAGTGACAACCCCTTATCCCGCGACGCGTCCGATACACAGATAGTTCCGAGGCGGCCGAGGAGCCTCACCGCATAGCAATCGGGGTGCGAGGCGAGGGATGCGGCGAGAAGGACCCAACGGCTAGACGGAAGAGGCTTCAGGGCCGCCTCGGAATGGTCCAAGCATCGGACGCGCTTGGGGCGACTACCGTTGCCAACCCCTTATCCCGCGATGCGTCTGATACACAGATAGTTCCGAGGCGGCCGAGGAGCCTCACCGCATAGCAATCGGGTTGCGAGGCAGATTATTGGGAAGGGAACCCCCTGGGATGCGGCTCAAGCAGTGCCCAAAGGGACTGGAATGCGGAATCACATCGAGAGACCCAAATGCTATACGAGGGCTCAAATCGAATTATCGATTTGGCCACGACATGGACGCATCGGAACGACTACCTTTGCCGAACCACTCGCAATTGCATCCATACCGAAACCAATAGACATTTCCGTTAGAGCCCTCGCATAGCATTCGGGAATCTCGCATGCCCCTCTAAATCGACCAATGCTGGCGCTCAATGAAAATCCGAGCGCTACCACCGTTCGAGCGCCAGCATTGGTCGAGTTAGAGGGGCACGGGGGAGAATGCTCCAGTCAACACCTCCCCTATATAAGTTATTTGTCCGATTCTCGCACAACCGTAGTCTGCCTCGTCGAATCAAACAACGGTCCCAGATTCCGACTTCCGTTCCGTAGAGACCCAAAAGCTAGATGGAGGCTCGCAAGAAAGAGAGTCGGCGCATAGCAATCGGGTTTCTCGAACGTTTAGGGACCGAGCTCACTTGCGGATAGGGCAAAATCCGCCAAGCAACCCAAAAGCTAGACGGGGGCTCGAATCGAATCGCCTAGGCGGCCACAACAACGACGTGTTGGATCGACTACCAGTGCCAAACCATTCAGCAAGACTAGTCTGTGTCGAGGCCGGATAGAGATTCTCAGAGAGCGCCCGCATAGCATTTAGGAGACCTGCCGCGTCCCTCACACTCGACAAATGGTGGTGCACGTTTATAAATCCGAGCGATCCCAACCCTTTCAAGCACCAACATCGGTCGAGATAGAGGGGCACGGAGGGGGCTGCGTGAGACAACACAGTCCCCTATATAAGTTATTTGTCCGATTCTCACACATCCGAAGAATGGTCATCAAATCGGACAACAGCCCAAACTTCCGACTTCCGTCCCAGAAAGCCCAAGAGCTATCTAAAACGTTCATGGCCGGAACTCGATCGCGGCTATACCAGTCCGCCAAGCAACCCAAAAGCTAGACTGGAGCTCTAGTCGAATCACCTCTGTGGCCATTGCAAGGACGTGTTGGAGCGACTACCATTGCCGAACCATTCCGCAGGTCGAGTCCATACCAAGGCCGCATAGAGATTCACGATGAGCTCCTGCATAGCAATCAGGAGACTTGCCGTGTCCATCACAATCGATAAATCCTGGTGCAAGATTTTTGCATCCGAGCGCTCCAACCAGTCGAGCACCAGCATCAATCGACATAAACGGGCACGGGGGGAGGATGCTCGAGAACACTACCTCCCCTATATAAGTTATTTGTCCGATTCTCAAGCAGCCGAAGTCTGGTCATCGAATCGGGTCAAAGACCACAACTTCCGACTTTACCCACAATGCAAGTCATCGAATCGAACATCGGCCCCCGAGTCGGACTCCATGCGTATGTCAGGTCATCGGACCCAAATTCCGCCTTCCTGCGCATGGCGGGCCATCAATATCAACTCGGTCATCGGACCCAAACTCCGCCTTTTTGCGTATGGCACGCCTTCAAATCGGTCATCGGACCCAAATTCCGCCTTCCTGTGCATGGCGGGCCATCAACATCAACTCGGTCATCGGACCCAAATTCCGCCTTTCTGCGCATGGCACGCCATCAACTCGGTCATCGGACCCAAATTCCGCCTTCCTGCGCATGGCAGGTCATCGGACACAAATTCAGACCTCGCCAATATGCCTACGTATCGAATCGGTCATCGGACCCAACTTCCGACTTCATCCATACTGTAGGGTCTTTGAGGTTGGCGCGGTGCGCTCAACCCAGGGAGTCGACCCATCGAAGCATACACCTCCCCTATATAAGCTATTTGTCCGATTCCCACACCTGTGTAGTTTGCACCTCTGACCAGGACATCGACCCCAACTTCCGAACTCGACTGCAACGACGGCACCAGCGCCTTGGTGCGCACCTTGCGACGCACAGTCCCAACATTCGCCTTCCTGCACATGGCAGGTCATCGGACCCAAATTCCGACCTCGCGAGTATGCCTACATATCGAATCGGTCATCGGACCCAACTTCCGACTTCATCCATACCGTAGGGTCTTTGAGGTTGGCGCGGTGCGCTCAACCCGGGGAGTCGACCCAACGAAGCATACACCTCCCCTATATAAGCTATTTGTCCGATTCCCACACCTGTGTAGTTTGCACCTCCGATCAAGACATCGACCCCAACTTCCGAACTCGCCTCCAACGACCGAACCAGCGCCTTGGTGCGCACCTTGCAACGCACAGTGCCAACATTCGCCTTCCTGCACGTGGCAGGTCATCGGACCCAAATTCCGACCTCGCGAGTATGCCTACATATCGAATCGGTCATCGGACCCAACTTCCGACTTCATCCATACCGTAGGGTCTTTGAGGTTGGCGCGGTGCGCTCAACCCGGGGAGTCGACCCAACGAAGCATACACCTCCCCTATATAAGCTATTTGTCCGATTCCCACACCTGTGTAGCTTGCACCTCCGATCAGGACATCGACCCCAACTTCCGAACTCGACTAAAAAGACCGCACCAGCGCCTTGGTGTGCACCTTGCAACGCACAGTGTCAACATTCGCCTTCCTGCACATGGCAGGTCATCGGACCCAAATTCCGACCTCATGAGCATACCTACTAATCGAATCGGTCATCGGACCCAACTTCCGACTTCATCCATACCGTAGGGTCTTTGAGGTTGGCGCGGTGCGCTCAACCTGGGGAGTCGACCCATCGAAGCATACACCTCCCCTATATAAGCTATTTGTCCGATTCCGACACCTGTGTAGTTTGCACCTCCGCTCAGGACATCGACCCCAACTTCCGAACTCGCCTGCAACGACCGAACCAGCGCCTTGGTGCGCACCAAAAGTGCGCACTTTTGGAGGGCACTTTTCTGCGCTCCAAAGGTGCGCACTTTTGGAGGGCACTTTTTGGAGGGCACTTTTCTGCGCTCCAAAGGTGCGCACTTTTGGAGGGCACTTTTTGGAGGGCACTTTTCTGCGCTCCAAAGGTGCGCACTTTTGGAGGGCACTTTTTGGAGGGCACTTTTCTGCGCTCCAAAGGTGCGCACTTTTGGAGGGCACTTTTTGGAGGGCACTTTTCTGCGCTCCAAAGGTGCGCACTTTTGGAGGGCACTTTTTGGAGGGCACTTTTCTGCGCTCCAAAGGTGCGCACTTTTGGAGGGCACTTTTTGGAGGGCACTTTTCTGCGCTCCAAAGGTGCGCACTTTTGGAGGGCACTTTTTGGAGGGCACTTTTCTGCGCTCCAAAGGTGCGCACTTTTGGAGGGCACTTTTTGGAGGGCACTTTTCTGCGCTCCAAAGGTGCGCACTTTTGGAGGGCACTTTTTGGAGGGCACTTTTCTGCGCTCCAAAGGTGCGCACTTTTGGAGGGCACTTTTTGGAGGGCACTTTTCTGCGCTCCAAAGGTGCGCACTTTTGGAGGGCACTTTTGTGCACTCCAAAGGTGCGCACTTTTGGAGGGCACTTTTCCTGTGCTCCAAAGGTGCACACCTAGGTGAGCACCTTCGACCACACCTTGTAGCACACCAAACTCTGACTTTCGACTTCATCCGCAATGCAGGGTCTTTGAGGTTGGCGCAATGCGCACAACCAGGGGAGTCGACCCATCAAACCCAACACCTCCCCTATATAAGCTATTTGTCTGATTCTCATACATGCGTAGCCTGCAGGAGCAATTAGGACATCGACCCCAACTTTCGGCTTCTAAACGAAAACAAGGTCTTTGAGGTTGGTGTAATGCGAACAACTAGGGGAGTCAACCCATCAAACCCAACACCTCCCCTATATAAGCTATTTGTCTGATTCTCATACATGTGTAGTCTACAGGAGCAATTAGGACATCGACCCCAACTTTTGACTTCTTAACGAAAACAAGGTCTTTGAGGTTGACGTAATGCGCACAACCAGGGGAGTCGACCCATCAAACCCAACACCTCCCCTATATAAGCTATTTGTCCGATTCTCATACATGTGTAGCCTGCAGGAGCCATTAGGACATTGACCCCAACTTTTGACTTCTTAACGAAAACAAGGTCTTTGAGGTTGGCGTAATGCGCACAACCAAGGGAGTTGACCCATCAAACCCAACACCTCCCCTATATAAGCTATTTGTCTGATTCTCATACATGTGTAGCCTGCAACAACGATTAGGACATCCACCCCAACTTCTGAATTCGTCTGCGTTGACCGCACCAAAGGTGCACGCCTTGGTGCTCACCAAAATCCGACTTCCGACTTCTTCTGCTATGCGGGGTCTTTGAGGTTGGCGCAGTGCGCACAACCAGGGGAGTCAACCCACCGAATGCAACACCTCCCCTATATAAGCTATTTGTCTGATTCTCATACATGCGTAGACTGCAGCAATGATTAGGACATCCACCCCAACTTTTGACTTCTTAAACAAGACAGGGTCTTTGAAGTTGGTGCAGTGCACACAACCAGGGGAGTCGACCCATCAAACGCAACACCTCCCCTATATAAAGCTATTTGTCCGATTCTCATACGTGTAGTCTGCAGCAGCGATTAGGACATCGACCCCAACTTCCGAATTCGTTTGCATTGACCGCACCAAAGGTGCACGCCTTGGTGTGCACCCTGGAGTGCACTTTGGTGCTCACCTCGGTGCACACTTTGGTGTGCACCTCGGTGTGCACCAAAGGTGCGCACCTTGGAGCGCACCAAAGGTGTACACTTTGGAGCGCACCACATAGGGTCTTTGAGAGGTTGGCGCAGTGCGCACACCAAGGTGGGTGTTGAGGTGCGTGCCGAGGTGGGTGGGTGCTAGGGTGCGCTCCATGGTGGGTGCCAGGGTGGGTGCGTGCTAGGGTGGATTCCAAAGAGGGTCATAGGGTGGGTGCCAAGGTGGGTTGGTGATATAGTGGGTTCAAAGGTGGGTACTAGGGTGGGTTCCAAGGTGGGTCACAAGTTGGGTGCCAGGATGCGTGGGTGTTAGGTTGGGTGCCAAGGTGGGCTCCTGCGTGGGTGGGTGCTAGGGTGGGTTTCAAGGTGGACGCGAGGGCGGGTGCCAAGGTGGGTAACAAGTTGGGTGTTAGGATGGGTGAGTGCTAGAGTGGGTGCCAAGGTGGGTGGGTGCTAAGGTGGATGCCAAGGTGGTTCACAGGGTGGGTGGGTTCTAGGGTGAGTTCCAAGGTGGGTCACAGGTTCAGTGCTAGGGTGGGTGTCAAGGCGGGTGTCGAGGTGCCTGGGTGCTAGGGTGTGGATGCCAATGTGGGTCATAGGGTGGGTACTAGGGTGGGCTGCAATGTGGGTGCCAAGGTGGGTAACATGCTCGGTGGGTTCTAAATTGGGTGCCAGGGTGGGTGTGCACCCACCTTGCCCGAGGTGGGTGCCAAGGTGCCAGTGTGGGTGGGTGCTAAGGTGGATGCCAAGGTGGGTGAGAAGGTGGGTGATAGGTTGAGTGGTAGGATGGGTGGGTGCCAAGATGGGTCACAGGGTGGGTGCAAGGGTGGGTAGGTGCTAGGGTTGGTGTCAGGGTGGGTGGGTGCTAGGTTGGGTTCCAAGGTGGGTGCGAGGGTGAGTGTCAAGGTGGGTCACAGGTTAGGTGCTAGGATGGGTGAGTGCTAGGGTGCAAAGGTGCCAGGGTGGGTGCTAGGATGGGTCGATGCTAGGGTGAGTGGCAAGGTGGGTCCACAAGTGTCAAGGTGGGTGCCGAGGTGGGTGCCAAGTCGGCGACTGCTATGGTGGATGCCAAGGTGGGTCACGGGGTGGGTGCCAAGTTGCTAGGTTGGGTTCCAAGGTGGGTGCCAACGTGGGTGCTAGGGTGCGTGGGTTAAAGGGTGTGTCACAACGTGGGTGCCAGGATGGGTGCGCACCCACACTGGCCAAGACGGGTGCGGGTGCAAGGTTGGGTTCCAAGCCCGGTCACAGGCTGGGTGCTAGGATGGGTGGGTGCCAAGGTGGGCACCAGGGTGGGTGCACCCACCCTGGCCAAGGTGGGTCACGGGGTGGGTCCTAGGGTGGGTAACGGGGTGGGTACTAAGGTGCGTGCCAAGGTGGGTCATAGGGTGGGTGCCAAGGTGGGCACCAGGGTGGGTGTGCACCAACCCTAGCCAGGGTAGGTCACGGGGTGGTTGTCGGGGTGGGCGTCAAGGAGCCAAGGTGGGTGGCAAGTAGCCAAGTTGCGTGCCAAGGTGGGTGTCGGGGTGGGTGCCAAGGATCCAAGGTGGGTGCCAAGGAACCAAGGTGGGTGTCTGGGTGGGTGCCGAGGTGGGAGCCAGGGTGGGTCCCAAGGTGAGTGCAAAGGTGGGTGCCAGGGTCAAGGTGAGTGCCAATGTGGGTTCCAAGGTGCCAGGGTCAGGGTGAGTGCCAATGTGGGTTCAAAGGTGCTAAGTTGGGTGCGAGGTTGGGTGCGAGGGTGGGTGGGTGCCAAGGTGTGCTAGGTGGAAGCCCGGGTGGGTCGGCATCCCATGGGTGTCGAGTTGGGTGCCTGATGGGTGCTTCTTGTCAAGTTTTAGTCGTCGGGACTCATTTCGAGCCTTAGAGGTCGTTTCTTGTCCGGTTGCCCTGTCTTCGACCTGGGAACCCAATTTTGGTCCTCGGGTCCCATTTTTTTTTGTCTCGCATCCCACTTTTGGCCTGTGGCCTTTTCGGGGTCGATTCTCGTTTTGGGCATCAGAGCATGTTTCTTCTCCTAAAACCCAATATTTGTTTATTAAGTCTCGGAACACATTTTTGTTCTCGTGGACCCATCATGGGTCTTGGAACGCATTTGTGGTCCTTGGGTCCCATTTTGCATCCCGAAACTTGTGTTTTGGTGCTTGATCCCTATTTTGGGTGCCCACCTTGCACCAAGTGCGCACCCGGGGCAAACCGAGCGCCTTGGTGCACCGGGGCAAGATCGAGCGTGCACCCGAGGCGCCCCGAACATGCACCAAGGTGCACTCGGCCCACATGTGAGCGCAGGTCGTTGCGCCCGAGGTGGTGTGTGGGCACCGCGTTGCAGACGGGACACTGCACGCACACGACGCCCCCTCCAGGTGCACGCACGTAGGCCGGGCCGGGTGCACACCCGACGCCCTAGCAAGGTGCGCGCACCCGGGCAGGGCTCACACTTGGCGAACGGGGCGCACTTCGCGAGGGAGGGTGTGCACCTCGACGGGGGTGGGTGGCCGGGGTGGATTCGCACGTGGGTCGCGGTTTGCTAAGTACACACTGCGACAAGCTCATAACGGGTGCGATCATACCAGCATTAGTGCACCGGATCCCATCAGAACTCCGCAGTTAAGCGCGCTTGGGCCGGAGTAGTACTGGGATGGGTGACCTCTCGGGAAGTCCCGGTGTTGCACCCTTTTTTAGTTTTTCGCCGGGCGTCGCAATGCTATTTGAATAAACCTTTTGCCCGTTTGCGTTCTCGTCGGGGCCGGGCCGGGCCGGGGTGCGCTGCCCGCACTACCGCGCGCGCGGGGGCGACACCGAGCGCGCACCCGAGGCGCCCCGAGCACACAGGCCACGGTGCAACCCGGGCGTTGTGCGCGCACCCCGGTGCGCCCGAGGTGCTGCGCGCGCACCCAGGTGAAATCGGTGTGCACCTCGGCCAGTGCGCGCTCGGTCGAGTCGCGCACGTTGGCCAAGGTGCACGGTGATGTTTCTTACTCTAAGGTTCCGCACCAGACGCCCGGGACAGGTGAGCGAAGCTGGGCGGGGCCGGGTGCGCGGCCGGGGCAGGTGCACGCAGCTGGAGAGAGCTTTGGAGCACACTTCGGAGCGCACCAATGATGCGCTCCATTCAAAAGTTTCCTGAAAAGGCAAAAAAAGTTGAGATTATAGAATTTCCCACTTGAGAGATTGTAAAAAAAAAAAATTTAAAATGAAGGAAACGCGGGTGCCAAGGTGTGCGCAGCCCAGCCAAGGTGTGCGCACCAAGGCGCCCACCCTGGCGAAGGTGCACGCAAGGTGCGCACCCGAGGCAAACCGGACAATTAACCCAACTTTCGACTTCGCGCGCACCTTGGAGCGCACTTCGGAGCGCTCCTTGGTGCGCACCAATCTTGGGCACCTCGGAGTGCACCATGGCGCCCACCAAGGTGCGCACCCGGGGCAAACCGAGCTCCGACTTCGTGCGCACCTTGGAGCGCACGAAAGGTGCGCACCATGGCGCCCACCAAGGTGCGCAGCCCAGCCAAGGCGTGCGCATCAAGGTGCGCACCCTGGCGAAGGTGCGCACCCGGGGCAAACCGAGCTCCGACTTCGTGCGCACCTTGGAGCGCACAAAAGGTGCGCAACCCAGCCAAGGTGTGCGCACCCCGGTCAAACCGAGCTCCGAATCGTGCGCACCAGAGGTGCACGCCATCGTGCGCACCTTGGAGCACACTTCGGAGCCCTCCTTGGTGCGCGCCGATGTTGCGCACCTCGGAGCGCACCCGGGGAAAACAATGCAATTAACCCGACTTTCGACTTCGTGGGCACCTCGGAGCGCTCTCGGGTTCGCACCTCGGAGCACACCGAGGTGCGCACCTTTGATGCGCTGCCTTCACCAATTTCCAGAAAAGGCAAGAAAACATTGAGAAGGTGTGCGCACCGAGGTGCCCACCCTGGCGAAGGTGCACGCGAGGTGCGCACCCGGGGCAAACCGGGCTCCGACTTCGTGCACGCCGCACCTTGGAGCACACTTCGGAGCGCTCCTTGGTGCGCACCAGGGCGCGCAACCCAGCCGAGGTGCCCACCCCGGCGAAGGTGCACGCGAGGTGCGCACCCGGGGCAAACCGGGCTCCGACTTCGTGCACGCCATGGTGCCCACCGCGGCGAAGGTGCACGCGAGGTGCGCACCCGGGGCAAACCGGGCTCCGACTTCGTGCACGCCGCACCTTGGAGCACACTTCGGAGCGCTCCTTGGTGCGCACCATGGTGCCCACCAGGGCGCGCAACCCCGCCGAAGGTGCACGCGAGGTGCGCACCCGGGGCAAACCGGGCTCCGACTTCGTGCACGCCGCACCTTGGAGCACACTTCGGAGCGCTCCTTGGTGCGCACCATGGTGCCCACCAGGGCGCGCAACCCCGCCGAAGGTGCACGCGAGGTGCGCACCCGGGGCAAACCGGGCTCCGACTTCGTGCACGCCGCACCTTGGAGCACACTTCGGAGCGCTCCTTGGTGCGCACCAGGGCGCGCAACCCAGCCGAGGTGCCCACCCCGGCGAAGGTGCGTACCCGGGGCAAACCGGGCTCCGACTTCGTGCACGCCGCACCTTGGAGCACACTTCGGAGCGCTCCTTGGTGCGCACCATGGTGCCCACCAGGCCGCGCAACCCAGCCAAGGTGTGCGCACCAAGGTGCACGCGAGGTGCGCACCCGGGGCAAACCGGGGTCCGACTTCGTGCACGCCGCACCTTGGAGCACACATCGGGGCGCTCCCGGGTTCGCACCGGCGTTGCGCACCGTGGTGGGCACCTCGGAGCACACCAAGGTGGGCAGCGAGGTGCGCACCTTTGATGCGATGCCTTCACTAATTTCCATAAAAGGCAAAAAAAAAACGAGATTTTAAAATTTCCGTTTTGAAAGATAGTGAGAAAAAGGGAATGCTGGTGCCATCTTGAGCCCGCCCTGGTGCGCAGCCCAGCCAAGGTGTGCGCACCAAGGTGCCCACCCTGGCGAAGGTGCGCGCCCGGGCAATTAATCCAACTTCCAACTTCGCGCGCGCCAGGGTGGGAGCGCACCCAACAACCGGGCCTGGGAAGAGCCAATGCGAGAAACCCCACCAAACGCTCTGACAAAAAAAGAGGGGGCGCTCCAGTAACCCCGCTTCGGAGCGCACCCTGGGCAAACCCAGCCAAGGTGCCCACCCCGGCCAAGGTGCAGGCGAGGTGCGCACCCGGGGCAAACCGGGCTCCGACAACGTGCACGCCGCACCTTGGAGCACACTTCGTAGCGCTCCCGGGTGCGCACCTCAGAGCACACCAAGGTGGGCAGCGAGGTGCGCACCTTTGATGCGCTGCCTTCACTAATTTCCAGAAAAGGCAAAAAAAAAAGGAGATTTTAAAATTTCCGTTTTGAAAGATAGTGAAAAAAACGGAACGCGCGTGCCATCTTGAGCCCGCCCTGGTGCGCAGCCCAGGTAAGGTGCCCACCCTGGCAAAGGTGCGCACCCGGGCAATTAACCCTACTTCCGACTTCGTGCGCGCCAGGGTGGCAACCGGGCCTCGGAAGAGCCAATGCGAGAAACCCCACCAAACGCTCCGACAAAAAAAGAGGCGGCGCTCCAATAACCCCGCTTCGGAGCGCAGCCGGGGCAAACCCAGCCAAGGTGCCCACCCCGACGAAGGTGCACGCGAGGTGCGCACCCGGGGCAAACCGGGCTCCGACAACGTGCACGCAGCACCTTGGAGCACACTTCGAAGCACTCCCGGGTGCCCACCGGCGTTGCGCACCGTGGTGGGCAGCGAGGTGCGCACCTTTGATGCGCTGCCTTCACTAATTTCCAGAAAAAGGCAAAAAAAAATGAGATTTTAAAATTTCCGTTTTGAAAGATAGTGAAAAAAAAGGAACGCGGGTGCCATCTTGAGCCCGCCCTGGTGCGCAGCCCAGGCAAGGCATGCGCACCAAGGTGCCCACCCGAGGTGCACACCCGGGGCAAACCGGGCTCCGACTTCGTGCAGGCCGCACCTTGGAGCACACTTCGGAGCGCTCCTTGGTGCGCACCATGGTGCCCACCAGGGCGCGCAACCCAGCCAAGGTCTGCACACCAAGGTGCCCACCCCGGCGAAGGTGCACGCGAGGTGCGCACCCGGGGCAAACCGGGCTCCGACTTCGTGCACGCCATGGTGCCCACCGCGGCGAAGGTGCACGCGAGGTGCGCACCCGGGGCAAACCGGGCTCCGACTTCGTGCACGCCGCACCTTGGAGCACACTTCGGAGCGCTCCTTGGTGCGCACCATGGTGCCCACCAGGGCGCGCAACCCAGCCAAGGTGTGCGCACCAAGGTGCACGCGAGGTGCGCACCCGGGGCAAACCGGGGTCCGACTTCGTGCACGCCGCACCTTGGAGCACACATCGGAGCGCTCCCAGGTTCGCACCAGCGTTGCGCACCTTTGATGCGCTGCCTTCACTAATTTCCAGAAAAGGCAAAAAAAAACGAGATTTTAAAATTTCCGTTCTGAAAGATAGTGAAAAAAACGGAACGCGGGTGCCATCTTGAGCCCTTCCTGGTGCGCAGCCCAGGCAAGTTGTGCGCACCAAGGTGCCCACCCTGGCGGAGGTGCGCGCCCGGGGCAATCCGGGCTCCGACTTCGTGCACTGCATGGTGCCCACCAAGGCGCGCAACCCAGCCAAGGTGCCCACCGCAGCGAAGGTGCACGCGAGGTGCGCACCCGAGGTGCACACCCGGGGCAAACCGGGCTCCGACTTCGTGCACGCCGCACCTTGGAGCACACTTCAGAGCGCTCCTTGGTGCGCACCAGGGCGCGCAACCCAACCAAGGTCTGCACACCAAGGT
>NW_026729455.1:0-15000 GCF_030272615.1 Cryptomeria japonica | reverse complement strand
GAGGTCTATGCATGTGAGAGGCTGAAAGCAAGGTCGACTCGGAGCGGTCTATGCATCGGGCGCGCTTGGGGCGACTACCAGTGCCAACCCCTTATCCCGCGACGCGTCCGACAAAGAGAACGTTCCAAGGCGGCAGAGGAGGTTACCAGCCGAAGGATGCAGTAGCAATAACAGGTATAGTTCCGCGGCGGCCGAGAAGACTCACCGCATAGGAATCGGGATGCGAGGCGAGGGATGCGGCGGGAAGGCCCCGACGGCTAAACGGAAGAGGCTGCAGGGCCGCCTCGGAATGGTCCAAGCATCGGATGCGATTGGGACGACTACCAGTGCCAACCCCTTATCCCGCGATGCGTCCGATACACAGATAGTTCCAAGGCGGCCGAGGAGCCTCACCGCATATCAATCGGGGTGCGAGGCGAGGGATGGGGCGGGAAGGCCCCAACGGCTAGACGGAAGAGGCTTCAGGGCCACCTCGGAATGGTCCAAGCATCGGACGCGCTTGGGGCGACTGCCAGTGCCAACCCCTTATCCCGCGATGCGTCCGATACACAGATGGTTCCAAGGCGGCCGAGGAGCCTCACCGCATAGCAATCGGGGGTGCGAGGCGAGGGATGGGGCGGGAAGGCCCCAACGGCTAGACGGAAGAGGCTTCAGGGCCGCCTAGGAATGGTCCAAGCATCGGACACGCTTGGGGCGACTACCAGTGACAGCCCCCTATCCCGCGATGCGTCCGATACGAAGATGGTTCCAAGGCGGCCGAGGAGCCTCACCGCATAGCAATCGGGGTGCGAGGTGGGGGATGCGGCGAGATGGCCCCAACGGCTAGACGGAAGAGGCCACAGGGCCGCGTCGGAATAGTCCAAGCATCGGACGCGCTTGGGGCGACTACCAGTGACAACCCCTTATCCCGCGATGCGTCCGATACGAAGATAGTTCCAAGGCGGCCGAGGAGCCTCACCGCATAGCAATCGGGGTGCGAGGTGGGGGATGCGGCGAGATGGCCCCAACGGCTAGACGGAAGAGGCTGCAGGGCCGCCTCGGAATAGTCCAAGCATCGGACGCGCTTGGGGCCACTACCAGTGACAACCCCTTATCCCGCGATGCGTCCGATACGAAGATAGTTCCAAGGCGGCCGAAGAGCCTCACCGCATAGCAATCGGGGTGCGAGGTGGGGGATGCGGCGAGATGGCCCCAACGGCTAGACGGAAGAGGCCACAGGGCCGCCTCGGAATAGTCCAAGCATCGGACGCGCTTGGGGCGACTACCAGTGACAACCCCTTATCCCGCGATGCGTCCGATACGAAGATAGTTCCCAGGCGGCCGAGGAGCCTCACCGCATAGCAATCGGGGTGCGAGGCGAGGGATGCGGCGAGATGGCCCCAAAGGCTAGACGGAAGAGGCTGCAGGGCTGCCTCGGAATAGTCCAAGCATCGGACGCGCTTGGGGCGACTACCACTGCCAACCCCTTATCCCGCGATGCGTCCGATACACAGATAGTTCCGAGGCGGCCGAGGAGGTGGGGGATGCAGCGAGATGGCCCCAACGGCTAGACGGAAGAGGCTGCAGGGCCGCCTCGGAATAGTCCAAGCATCGGACGCGCTTGGGGCGACTACCAGTGACAACCCCTTATCCCGCGATGCGTCCGATACACAGATAGTTCCGAGGCGGCCAAGGAGCCTCACCGCATAGCAATCGTGGTGCGAGGTGGGGGATGCGGCGAGATGGCCCCAACGGCTAGACGGAAGAGGCTGCAGGGCCGCCTCGGAATGGTCCAAGCATCGGATGCGCTTGGGGCGACTACCACTGCCAACCCCTTATCCCGCGATGCGTCCGATACACAGATAGTTCCAAGGCGGCCGAGGAGCCTCACAGCATAGCAATCAGGGTGCGAGGCGAGGGATGCGGCGAGAAAGCCCCAACGGCTAGAGGGAAGAGGCTTCAGGTCCGCCTCGGAATGGTCCAAGCATCGGACGCGCTTGGGGCGACTACCAGTGACAACCCCTTATCCCGCGACGCGTCCGATACACAGATAGTTCCAAGGCGGCCGAGGAGCCTCACCGCATAGCAATCGGGGTGCGAGGCGAGGGATGCGGCGAGAAGGACCCAACGGCTACACGGAAGAGGCTTCGGGGCCGCCTCGGAATGGTCCAAGCATCGGACGCGCTTGGGGCGACTACCAGTGACAACCCCTTATCCCGCGACGCGTCCGATACACAGATAGTTCCAAGGCGGCCGAGGAGCCTCACCGCATAGCAATCGGGGTGCGAGGCGAGGGATGCGGCGAGAAGGACCCAACGGCTAGACGGAAGAGGCTTCGGGGCCGCCTCGGAATGGTCCAAGCATCGGACGCGCTTGGGGCGACTACCAGTGACAACCCCTTATCCCGCGACGCGTCCGATACACAGATAGTTCCAAGGCGGCCGAGGAGCCTCACCGCATAGCAATCGGGGTGCGAGGCGAGGGATGCGGCGAGAAGGACCCAACGGCTAGACGGAAGAGGCTTCGGGTCCGCCTCGGAATGGTCCAAGCATCGGACGCGCTTGGGGCGACTACCAGTGACAACCCCTTATCCCGCGACGCGTCCGATACACAGATAGTTCCAAGGCGGCCGAGGAGCCTCACCGCATAGCAATCGGGGTGCGAGGCGAGGGATGCGGCGAGAAGGACCCAACGGCTAGACGGAAGAGGCTTCGGGTCCGCCTCGGAATGGTCCAAGCATCGGACGCGCTTGGGGCGACTACCAGTGACAACCCCTTATCCCGCGACGCGTCCGATACACAGATAGTTCCAAGGCGGCCGAGGAGCCTCACCGCATAGCAATCGGGGTGCGAGGCGAGGGATGCGGCGAGAAGGACCCAACGGCTAGACGGAAGAGGCTTCGGGTCCGCCTCGGAATGGTCCAAGCATCGGACGCGCTTGGGGCGACTACCAGTGACAACCCCTTATCCCGCGACGCGTCCGATACACAGATAGTTCCGAGGCGGCCGAGGAGCCTCACCGCATAGCAATCGGGGTGCGAGGCGAAGGATGCGGCGAGAAGGACCCAACGGCTAGACGGAAGAGGCTTCGGGTCCGCCTCGGAATGGTCCAAGCATCGGACGCGCTTGGGGCGACTACCAGTGACAACCCCTTATCCCGCGACGCGTCCGATACACAGATAGTTCCAAGGCGGCCGAGGAGCCTCACCGCATAGCAATCGGGGTGCGAGGCGAGGGATGCGGCGAGAAGGACCCAACGGCTAGACGGAAGAGGCTTTAGGGCCGCCTCGGAATGGTCCAAGCATCGAACGCGCTTGGGGCGACTACCAGTGACAACCCCTTATCCCGCGACGCGTCCGATACACAGATAGTTCCGAGGCGGCCGAGGAGCCTCACCGCATAGCAATCGGGGTGCGAGGCGAGGGATGCGGCGAGAAGGACCCAACGGCTAGACGGAAGAGGCTTCAGGGCCGCCTCGGAATGGTCCAAGCATCGGACGCGCTTGGGGCGACTACCAGTGACAACCCCTTATCCCGCGACGCGTCCGATACACAGATAGTTCCGAGGCGGCCGAGGAGCCTCACCGCATAGCAATCGGGGTGCGAGGCGAGGGATGCGGCGAGAAGGACCCAACGGCTAGACGGAAGAGGCTTCAGGGCCGCCTCGGAATGGTCCAAGCATCGGACGCGCTTGGGGCGACTACCAATGACAACCCCTTATCCCGCGACGCGTCCGATACACAGATAGTTCCGAGGCGGCCGAGGAGCCTCACCGCATAGCAATCGGGGTGCGAGGCGAGGGATGCGGCGAGAAGGACCCAACGGCTAGACGGAAGAGGCTTCAGGGCCGCCTCGGAATGGTCCAAGCATCGGACGCGCTTGGGGCGACTACCAGTGACAACCCCTTATCCCGCGACGCGTCCGATACACAGATAGTTCCGAGGCGGCCGAGGAGCCTCACCGCATAGCAATCGGGGTGCGAGGCGAGGGATGCGGCGAGAAGGACCCAACGGCTAGACGGAAGAGGCTTCAGGGCCGCCTCGGAATGGTCCAAGCATCGGACGCGCTTGGGGCGACTACCGTTGCCAACCCCTTATCCCGCGATGCGTCTGATACACAGATAGTTCCGAGGCGGCCGAGGAGCCTCACCGCATAGCAATCGGGTTGCGAGGCAGATTATTGGGAAGGGAACCCCCTGGGATGCGGCTCAAGCAGTGCCCAAAGGGACTGGAATGCGGAATCACATCGAGAGACCCAAATGCTATACGAGGGCTCAAATCGAATTATCGATTTGGCCACGACATGGACGCATCGGAACGACTACCTTTGCCGAACCACTCGCAATTGCATCCATACCGAAACCAATAGACATTTCCGTTAGAGCCCTCGCATAGCATTCGGGAATCTCGCATGCCCCTCTAAATCGACCAATGCTGGCGCTCAATGAAAATCCGAGCGCTACCACCGTTCGAGCGCCAGCATTGGTCGAGTTAGAGGGGCACGGGGGAGAATGCTCCAATCAACACCTCCCCTATATAAGTTATTTGTCCGATTCTCGCACAACCGTAGTCTGCCTCGTCGAATCAAACAACGGTCCCAGATTCCGACTTCCGTTCCGTAGAGACCCAAAAGCTAGATGGAGGCTCGCAAGAAAGAGAGTCGGCGCATAGCAATCGGGTTTCTCGAACGTTTAGGGACCGAGCTCACTTGCGGATAGGGCAAAATCCGCCAAGCAACCCAAAAGCTAGACGGGGGCTCGAATCGAATCGCCTAGGCGGCCACAACAACGACGTGTTGGATCGACTACCAGTGCCAAACCATTCAGCAAGACTAGTCTGTGTCGAGGCCGGATAGAGATTCTCAGAGAGCGCCCGCATAGCATTTAGGAGACCTGCCGCGTCCCTCACACTCGACAAATGGTGGTGCACGTTTATAAATCCGAGCGATCCCAACCCTTTCAAGCACCAACATCGGTCGAGATAGAGGGGCACGGAGGGGGCTGCGTGAGACAACACAGTCCCCTATATAAGTTATTTGTCCGATTCTCACACATCCGAAGAATGGTCATCAAATCGGACAACAGCCCAAACTTCCGACTTCCGTCCCAGAAAGCCCAAGAGCTATCTAAAACGTTCATGGCCGGAACTCGATCGCGGCTATACCAGTCCGCCAAGCAACCCAAAAGCTAGACTGGAGCTCTAGTCGAATCACCTCTGTGGCCATTGCAAGGACGTGTTGGAGCGACTACCATTGCCGAACCATTCCGCAGGTCGAGTCCATACCAAGGCCGCATAGAGATTCACGATGAGCTCCTGCATAGCAATCAGGAGACTTGCCGTGTCCATCACAATCGATAAATCCTGGTGCAAGATTTTTGCATCCGAGCGCTCCAACCAGTCGAGCACCAGCATCAATCGACATAAACGGGCACGGGGGGAGGATGCTCGAGAACACTACCTCCCCTATATAAGTTATTTGTCCGATTCTCAAGCAGCCGAAGTCTGGTCATCGAATCGGGTCAAAGACCACAACTTCCGACTTTACCCACAATGCAAGTCATCGAATCGAACATCGGCCCCCGAGTCGGACTCCATGCGTATGTCAGGTCATCGGACCCAAATTCCGCCTTCCTGCGCATGGCGGGCCATCAATATCAACTCGGTCATCGGACCCAAACTCCGCCTTTTTGCGTATGGCACGCCTTCAAATCGGTCATCGGACCCAAATTCCGCCTTCCTGTGCATGGCGGGCCATCAACATCAACTCGGTCATCGGACCCAAATTCCGCCTTTCTGCGCATGGCACGCCATCAACTCGGTCATCGGACCCAAATTCCGCCTTCCTGCGCATGGCAGGTCATCGGACACAAATTCAGACCTCGCCAATATGCCTACGTATCGAATCGGTCATCGGACCCAACTTCCGACTTCATCCATACTGTAGGGTCTTTGAGGTTGGCGCGGTGCGCTCAACCCAGGGAGTCGACCCATCGAAGCATACACCTCCCCTATATAAGCTATTTGTCCGATTCCCACACCTGTGTAGTTTGCACCTCTGACCAGGACATCGACCCCAACTTCCGAACTCGACTGCAACGACGGCACCAGCGCCTTGGTGCGCACCTTGCGACGCACAGTCCCAACATTCGCCTTCCTGCACATGGCAGGTCATCGGACCCAAATTCCGACCTCGCGAGTATGCCTACATATCGAATCGGTCATCGGACCCAACTTCCGACTTCATCCATACCGTAGGGTCTTTGAGGTTGGCGCGGTGCGCTCAACCCGGGGAGTCGACCCAACGAAGCATACACCTCCCCTATATAAGCTATTTGTCCGATTCCCACACCTGTGTAGTTTGCACCTCCGATCAAGACATCGACCCCAACTTCCGAACTCGCCTCCAACGACCGAACCAGCGCCTTGGTGCGCACCTTGCAACGCACAGTGCCAACATTCGCCTTCCTGCACGTGGCAGGTCATCGGACCCAAATTCCGACCTCGCGAGTATGCCTACATATCGAATCGGTCATCGGACCCAACTTCCGACTTCATCCATACCGTAGGGTCTTTGAGGTTGGCGCGGTGCGCTCAACCCGGGGAGTCGACCCAACGAAGCATACACCTCCCCTATATAAGCTATTTGTCCGATTCCCACACCTGTGTAGCTTGCACCTCCGATCAGGACATCGACCCCAACTTCCGAACTCGACTAAAAAGACCGCACCAGCGCCTTGGTGTGCACCTTGCAACGCACAGTGTCAACATTCGCCTTCCTGCACATGGCAGGTCATCGGACCCAAATTCCGACCTCATGAGCATACCTACTAATCGAATCGGTCATCGGACCCAACTTCCGACTTCATCCATACCGTAGGGTCTTTGAGGTTGGCGCGGTGCGCTCAACCTGGGGAGTCGACCCATCGAAGCATACACCTCCCCTATATAAGCTATTTGTCCGATTCCGACACCTGTGTAGTTTGCACCTCCGCTCAGGACATCGACCCCAACTTCCGAACTCGCCTGCAACGACCGAACCAGCGCCTTGGTGCGCACCAAAAGTGCGCACTTTTGGAGGGCACTTTTCTGCGCTCCAAAGGTGCGCACTTTTGGAGGGCACTTTTTGGAGGGCACTTTTCTGCGCTCCAAAGGTGCGCACTTTTGGAGGGCACTTTTTGGAGGGCACTTTTCTGCGCTCCAAAGGTGCGCACTTTTGGAGGGCACTTTTTGGAGGGCACTTTTCTGCGCTCCAAAGGTGCGCACTTTTGGAGGGCACTTTTTGGAGGGCACTTTTCTGCGCTCCAAAGGTGCGCACTTTTGGAGGGCACTTTTTGGAGGGCACTTTTCTGCGCTCCAAAGGTGCGCACTTTTGGAGGGCACTTTTTGGAGGGCACTTTTCTGCGCTCCAAAGGTGCGCACTTTTGGAGGGCACTTTTTGGAGGGCACTTTTCTGCGCTCCAAAGGTGCGCACTTTTGGAGGGCACTTTTTGGAGGGCACTTTTCTGCGCTCCAAAGGTGCGCACTTTTGGAGGGCACTTTTTGGAGGGCACTTTTCTGCGCTCCAAAGGTGCGCACTTTTGGAGGGCACTTTTGTGCACTCCAAAGGTGCGCACTTTTGGAGGGCACTTTTCCTGTGCTCCAAAGGTGCACACCTAGGTGAGCACCTTCGACCACACCTTGTAGCACACCAAACTCTGACTTTCGACTTCATCCGCAATGCAGGGTCTTTGAGGTTGGCGCAATGCGCACAACCAGGGGAGTCGACCCATCAAACCCAACACCTCCCCTATATAAGCTATTTGTCTGATTCTCATACATGCGTAGCCTGCAGGAGCAATTAGGACATCGACCCCAACTTTCGGCTTCTAAACGAAAACAAGGTCTTTGAGGTTGGTGTAATGCGAACAACTAGGGGAGTCAACCCATCAAACCCAACACCTCCCCTATATAAGCTATTTGTCTGATTCTCATACATGTGTAGTCTACAGGAGCAATTAGGACATCGACCCCAACTTTTGACTTCTTAACGAAAACAAGGTCTTTGAGGTTGACGTAATGCGCACAACCAGGGGAGTCGACCCATCAAACCCAACACCTCCCCTATATAAGCTATTTGTCCGATTCTCATACATGTGTAGCCTGCAGGAGCCATTAGGACATTGACCCCAACTTTTGACTTCTTAACGAAAACAAGGTCTTTGAGGTTGGCGTAATGCGCACAACCAAGGGAGTTGACCCATCAAACCCAACACCTCCCCTATATAAGCTATTTGTCTGATTCTCATACATGTGTAGCCTGCAACAACGATTAGGACATCCACCCCAACTTCTGAATTCGTCTGCGTTGACCGCACCAAAGGTGCACGCCTTGGTGCTCACCAAAATCCGACTTCCGACTTCTTCTGCTATGCGGGGTCTTTGAGGTTGGCGCAGTGCGCACAACCAGGGGAGTCAACCCACCGAATGCAACACCTCCCCTATATAAGCTATTTGTCTGATTCTCATACATGCGTAGACTGCAGCAATGATTAGGACATCCACCCCAACTTTTGACTTCTTAAACAAGACAGGGTCTTTGAAGTTGGTGCAGTGCACACAACCAGGGGAGTCGACCCATCAAACGCAACACCTCCCCTATATAAAGCTATTTGTCCGATTCTCATACGTGTAGTCTGCAGCAGCGATTAGGACATCGACCCCAACTTCCGAATTCGTTTGCATTGACCGCACCAAAGGTGCACGCCTTGGTGTGCACCCTGGAGTGCACTTTGGTGCTCACCTCGGTGCACACTTTGGTGTGCACCTCGGTGTGCACCAAAGGTGCGCACCTTGGAGCGCACCAAAGGTGTACACTTTGGAGCGCACCACATAGGGTCTTTGAGAGGTTGGCGCAGTGCGCACACCAAGGTGGGTGTTGAGGTGCGTGCCGAGGTGGGTGGGTGCTAGGGTGCGCTCCATGGTGGGTGCCAGGGTGGGTGCGTGCTAGGGTGGATTCCAAAGAGGGTCATAGGGTGGGTGCCAAGGTGGGTTGGTGATATAGTGGGTTCAAAGGTGGGTACTAGGGTGGGTTCCAAGGTGGGTCACAAGTTGGGTGCCAGGATGCGTGGGTGTTAGGTTGGGTGCCAAGGTGGGCTCCTGCGTGGGTGGGTGCTAGGGTGGGTTTCAAGGTGGACGCGAGGGCGGGTGCCAAGGTGGGTAACAAGTTGGGTGTTAGGATGGGTGAGTGCTAGAGTGGGTGCCAAGGTGGGTGGGTGCTAAGGTGGATGCCAAGGTGGTTCACAGGGTGGGTGAGTTCTAGGGTGAGTTCCAAGGTGGGTCACAGGTTCAGTGCTAGGGTGGGTGTCAAGGCGGGTGTCGAGGTGCCTGGGTGCTAGGGTGTGGATGCCAATGTGGGTCATAGGGTGGGTACTAGGGTGGGCTGCAATGTGGGTGCCAAGGTGGGTAACATGCTCGGTGGGTTCTAAATTGGGTGCCAGGGTGGGTGTGCACCCACCTTGCCCGAGGTGGGTGCCAAGGTGCCAGTGTGGGTGGGTGCTAAGGTGGATGCCAAGGTGGGTGAGAAGGTGGGTGATAGGTTGAGTGGTAGGATGGGTGGGTGCCAAGATGGGTCACAGGGTGGGTGCAAGGGTGGGTAGGTGCTAGGGTTGGTGTCAGGGTGGGTGGGTGCTAGGTTGGGTTCCAAGGTGGGTGCGAGGGTGAGTGTCAAGGTGGGTCACAGGTTAGGTGCTAGGATGGGTGAGTGCTAGGGTGCAAAGGTGCCAGGGTGGGTGCTAGGATGGGTCGATGCTAGGGTGAGTGGCAAGGTGGGTCCACAAGTGTCAAGGTGGGTGCCGAGGTGGGTGCCAAGTCGGCGACTGCTATGGTGGATGCCAAGGTGGGTCACGGGGTGGGTGCCAAGTTGCTAGGTTGGGTTCCAAGGTGGGTGCCAACGTGGGTGCTAGGGTGCGTGGGTTAAAGGGTGTGTCACAACGTGGGTGCCAGGATGGGTGCGCACCCACACTGGCCAAGACGGGTGCGGGTGCAAGGTTGGGTTCCAAGCCCGGTCACAGGCTGGGTGCTAGGATGGGTGGGTGCCAAGGTGGGCACCAGGGTGGGTGCACCCACCCTGGCCAAGGTGGGTCACGGGGTGGGTCCTAGGGTGGGTAACGGGGTGGGTACTAAGGTGCGTGCCAAGGTGGGTCATAGGGTGGGTGCCAAGGTGGGCACCAGGGTGGGTGTGCACCAACCCTAGCCAGGGTAGGTCACGGGGTGGTTGTCGGGGTGGGCGTCAAGGAGCCAAGGTGGGTGGCAAGTAGCCAAGTTGCGTGCCAAGGTGGGTGTCGGGGTGGGTGCCAAGGATCCAAGGTGGGTGCCAAGGAACCAAGGTGGGTGTCTGGGTGGGTGCCGAGGTGGGAGCCAGGGTGGGTCCCAAGGTGAGTGCAAAGGTGGGTGCCAGGGTCAAGGTGAGTGCCAATGTGGGTTCCAAGGTGCCAGGGTCAGGGTGAGTGCCAATGTGGGTTCAAAGGTGCTAAGTTGGGTGCGAGGTTGGGTGCGAGGGTGGGTGGGTGCCAAGGTGTGCTAGGTGGAAGCCCGGGTGGGTCGGCATCCCATGGGTGTCGAGTTGGGTGCCTGATGGGTGCTTCTTGTCAAGTTTTAGTCGTCGGGACTCATTTCGAGCCTTAGAGGTCGTTTCTTGTCCGGTTGCCCTGTCTTCGACCTGGGAACCCAATTTTGGTCCTCGGGTCCCATTTTTTTTTGTCTCGCATCCCACTTTTGGCCTGTGGCCTTTTCGGGGTCGATTCTCGTTTTGGGCATCAGAGCATGTTTCTTCTCCTAAAACCCAATATTTGTTTATTAAGTCTCGGAACACATTTTTGTTCTCGTGGACCCATCATGGGTCTTGGAACGCATTTGTGGTCCTTGGGTCCCATTTTGCATCCCGAAACTTGTGTTTTGGTGCTTGATCCCTATTTTGGGTGCCCACCTTGCACCAAGTGCGCACCCGGGGCAAACCGAGCGCCTTGGTGCACCGGGGCAAGATCGAGCGTGCACCCGAGGCGCCCCGAACATGCACCAAGGTGCACTCGGCCCACATGTGAGCGCAGGTCGTTGCGCCCGAGGTGGTGTGTGGGCACCGCGTTGCAGACGGGACACTGCACGCACACGACGCCCCCTCCAGGTGCACGCACGTAGGCCGGGCCGGGTGCACACCCGACGCCCTAGCAAGGTGCGCGCACCCGGGCAGGGCTCACACTTGGCGAACGGGGCGCACTTCGCGAGGGAGGGTGTGCACCTCGACGGGGGTGGGTGGCCGGGGTGGATTCGCACGTGGGTCGCGGTTTGCTAAGTACACACTGCGACAAGCTCATAACGGGTGCGATCATACCAGCATTAGTGCACCGGATCCCATCAGAACTCCGCAGTTAAGCGCGCTTGGGCCGGAGTAGTACTGGGATGGGTGACCTCCCGGGAAGTCCCGGTGTTGCACCCTTTTTTAGTTTTTCGCCGGGCGTCGCAATGCTATTTGAATAAACCTTTTGCCCGTTTGCGTTCTCGTCGGGGCCGGGCCGGGCCGGGGTGCGCTGCCCGCACTACCGCGCGCGCGGGGGCGACACCGAGCGCGCACCCGAGGCACCCCGAGCACACAGGCCACGGTGCAACCCGGGCGTTGTGCGCGCACCCCGGTGCGCCCGAGGTGCTGCGCGCGCACCCAGGTGAAATCGGTGTGCACCTCGGCCAGTGCGCGCTCGGTCGAGTCGCGCACGTTGGCCAAGGTGCACGGTGATGTTTCTTACTCTAAGGTTCCGCACCAGACGCCCGGGACAGGTGAGCGAAGCTGGGCGGGGCCGGGTGCGCGGCCGGGGCAGGTGCACGCAGCTGGAGAGAGCTTTGGAGCACACTTCGGAGCGCACCAATGATGCGCTCCATTCAAAAGTTTCCTGAAAAGGCAAAAAAAGTTGAGATTATAGAATTTCCCACTTGAGAGATTGTAAAAAAAAAAAATTTAAAATGAAGGAAACGCGGGTGCCAAGGTGTGCGCAGCCCAGCCAAGGTGTGCGCACCAAGGCGCCCACCCTGGCGAAGGTGCACGCAAGGTGCGCACCCGAGGCAAACCGGACAATTAACCCAACTTTCGACTTCGCGCGCACCTTGGAGCGCACTTCGGAGCGCTCCTTGGTGCGCACCAATCTTGGGCACCTCGGAGTGCACCATGGCGCCCACCAAGGTGCGCACCCGGGGCAAACCGAGCTCCGACTTCGTGCGCACCTTGGAGCGCACGAAAGGTGCGCACCATGGCGCCCACCAAGGTGCGCAGCCCAGCCAAGGCGTGCGCATCAAGGTGCGCACCCTGGCGAAGGTGCGCACCCGGGGCAAACCGAGCTCCGACTTCGTGCGCACCTTGGAGCGCACAAAAGGTGCGCAACCCAGCCAAGGTGTGCGCACCCCGGTCAAACCGAGCTCCGAATCGTGCGCACCAGAGGTGCACGCCATCGTGCGCACCTTGGAGCACACTTCGGAGCCCTCCTTGGTGCGCGCCGATGTTGCGCACCTCGGAGCGCACCCGGGGAAAACAATGCAATTAACCCGACTTTCGACTTCGTGGGCACCTCGGAGCGCTCTCGGGTTCGCACCTCGGAGCACACCGAGGTGCGCACCTTTGATGCGCTGCCTTCACCAATTTCCAGAAAAGGCAAGAAAACATTGAGAAGGTGTGCGCACCGAGGTGCCCACCCTGGCGAAGGTGCACGCGAGGTGCGCACCCGGGGCAAACCGGGCTCCGACTTCGTGCACGCCGCACCTTGGAGCACACTTCGGAGCGCTCCTTGGTGCGCACCAGGGCGCGCAACCCAGCCGAGGTGCCCACCCCGGCGAAGGTGCACGCGAGGTGCGCACCCGGGGCAAACCGGGCTCCGACTTCGTGCACGCCATGGTGCCCACCGCGGCGAAGGTGCACGCGAGGTGCGCACCCGGGGCAAACCGGGCTCCGACTTCGTGCACGCCGCACCTTGGAGCACACTTCGGAGCGCTCCTTGGTGCGCACCATGGTGCCCACCAGGGCGCGCAACCCCGCCGAAGGTGCACGCGAGGTGCGCACCCGGGGCAAACCGGGCTCCGACTTCGTGCACGCCGCACCTTGGAGCACACTTCGGAGCGCTCCTTGGTGCGCACCATGGTGCCCACCAGGGCGCGCAACCCCGCCGAAGGTGCACGCGAGGTGCGCACCCGGGGCAAACCGGGCTCCGACTTCGTGCACGCCGCACCTTGGAGCACACTTCGGAGCGCTCCTTGGTGCGCACCAGGGCGCGCAACCCAGCCGAGGTGCCCACCCCGGCGAAGGTGCGTACCCGGGGCAAACCGGGCTCCGACTTCGTGCACGCCGCACCTTGGAGCACACTTCGGAGCGCTCCTTGGTGCGCACCATGGTGCCCACCAGGCCGCGCAACCCAGCCAAGGTGTGCGCACCAAGGTGCACGCGAGGTGCGCACCCGGGGCAAACCGGGGTCCGACTTCGTGCACGCCGCACCTTGGAGCACACATCGGGGCGCTCCCGGGTTCGCACCGGCGTTGCGCACCGTGGTGGGCACCTCGGAGCACACCAAGGTGGGCAGCGAGGTGCGCACCTTTGATGCGATGCCTTCACTAATTTCCATAAAAGGCAAAAAAAAAACGAGATTTTAAAATTTCCGTTTTGAAAGATAGTGAGAAAAAGGGAATGCTGGTGCCATCTTGAGCCCGCCCTGGTGCGCAGCCCAGCCAAGGTGTGCGCACCAAGGTGCCCACCCTGGCGAAGGTGCGCGCCCGGGCAATTAATCCAACTTCCAACTTCGCGCGCGCCAGGGTGGGAGCGCACCCAACAACCGGGCCTGGGAAGAGCCAATGCGAGAAACCCCACCAAACGCTCTGACAAAAAAAGAGGGGGCGCTCCAGTAACCCCGCTTCGGAGCGCACCCTGGGCAAACCCAGCCAAGGTGCCCACCCCGGCCAAGGTGCAGGCGAGGTGCGCACCCGGGGCAAACCGGGCTCCGACAACGTGCACGCCGCACCTTGGAGCACACTTCGTAGCGCTCCCGGGTGCGCACCTCAGAGCACACCAAGGTGGGCAGCGAGGTGCGCACCTTTGATGCGCTGCCTTCACTAATTTCCAGAAAAGGCAAAAAAAAAAGGAGATTTTAAAATTTCCGTTTTGAAAGATAGTGAAAAAAACGGAACGCGCGTGCCATCTTGAGCCCGCCCTGGTGCGCAGCCCAGGTAAGGTGCCCACCCTGGCAAAGGTGCGCACCCGGGCAATTAACCCTACTTCCGACTTCGTGCGCGCCAGGGTGGCAACCGGGCCTCGGAAGAGCCAATGCGAGAAACCCCACCAAACGCTCCGACAAAAAAAGAGGCGGCGCTCCAATAACCCCGCTTCGGAGCGCAGCCGGGGCAAACCCAGCCAAGGTGCCCACCCCGACGAAGGTGCACGCGAGGTGCGCACCCGGGGCAAACCGGGCTCCGACAACGTGCACGCAGCACCTTGGAGCACACTTCGAAGCACTCCCGGGTGCCCACCGGCGTTGCGCACCGTGGTGGGCAGCGAGGTGCGCACCTTTGATGCGCTGCCTTCACTAATTTCCAGAAAAAGGCAAAAAAAAATGAGATTTTAAAATTTCCGTTTTGAAAGATAGTGAAAAAAAAGGAACGCGGGTGCCATCTTGAGCCCGCCCTGGTGCGCAGCCCAGGCAAGGCATGCGCACCAAGGTGCCCACCCGAGGTGCACACCCGGGGCAAACCGGGCTCCGACTTCGTGCAGGCCGCACCTTGGAGCACACTTCGGAGCGCTCCTTGGTGCGCACCATGGTGCCCACCAGGGCGCGCAACCCAGCCAAGGTCTGCACACCAAGGTGCCCACCCCGGCGAAGGTGCACGCGAGGTGCGCACCCGGGGCAAACCGGGCTCCGACTTCGTGCACGCCATGGTGCCCACCGCGGCGAAGGTGCACGCGAGGTGCGCACCCGGGGCAAACCGGGCTCCGACTTCGTGCACGCCGCACCTTGGAGCACACTT
>NW_026729454.1:52500-69867 GCF_030272615.1 Cryptomeria japonica | reverse complement strand
ATATCGAATCGGTCATCGGACCCAACTTCCGACTTCATCCATACCGTAGGGTCTTTGAGGTTGGCGCGGTGCGCTCAACCCGGGGAGTCGACCCAACGAAGCATACACCTCCCCTATATAAGCTATTTGTCCGATTCCCACACCTGTGTAGCTTGCACCTCCGATCAGGACATCGACCCCAACTTCCGAACTCGACTAAAAAGACCGCACCAGCACCTTGGTGTGCACCTTGCAACGCACAGTGCCAACATTCGCCTTCCTGCACATGGCAGGTCATCGGACCCAAATTCCGACCTCATGAGCATACCTACTAATCGAATCGGTCATCGGACCCAACTTCCGACTTCATCCATACCGTAGGGTCTTTGAGGTTGGCGCGGTGCGCTCAACCTGGGGAGTCGACCCATCGAAGCATACACCTCCCCTATATAAGCTATTTGTCCGATTCCGACACCTGTGTAGTTTGCACCTCCGCTCAGGACATCGACCCCAACTTCCGAACTCGCCTGCAACGACCGAACCAGCGCCTTGGTGCGCACCAAAAGTGCGCACTTTTGGAGGGCACTTTTGTGCGCTCCAAAGGTGCGCACTTTTGGAGGGCACTTTTGTGCGCTCCAAAGGTGCGCACTTTTGGAGGGCACTTTTTGGAGGGCACTTTTGTGCGCTCCAAAGGTGCGCACTTTTGGAGGGCACTTTTTGGAGGGCACTTTTCTGCGCTCCAAAGGTGCGCACTTTTGGAGGGCACTTTTTGGAGGGCACTTTTCTGCGCTCCAAAGGTGCGCACTTTTGGAGGGCACTTTTTGGAGGGCACTTTTCTGCGCTCCAAAGGTGCGCACTTTTGGAGGGCACTTTTTGGAGGGCACTTTTCTGCGCTCCAAAGGTGCGCACTTTTGGAGGGCACTTTTGTGCACTCCAAAGGTGCACACTTTTGGAGGGCACTTTTTGGAGGGCACTTTTCTGCACTCCAAAGGTGCGCACTTTTGGAGGGCACTTTTTGGAGGGCACTTTTGTGCACTCCAAAGGTGCGCACTTTTGGAGGGCACTTTTTGGAGGGCACTTTTGTGCGCTCCAAAGGTGCGCACTTTTGGAGGGCACTTTTTGGAGGGCACTTTTGTGCGCTCCAAAGGTGCGCACTTTTGGAGGGCACTTTTGTGCACTCCAAAGGTGCGCACTTTTGGAGGGCACTTTTCCTGCGCTCCAAAGGTGCACACCTAGGTGAGCACCTTCGACCACACCTTGTAGCACACCAAACTCTGACTTTCGACTTCATCCGCAATGCAGGGTCTTTGAGGTTGGCGCAATGCGCACAACCAGGGGAGTCGACCCATCAAACCCAACACCTCCCCTATATAAGCTATTTGTCTGATTCTCATACATGCGTAGCCTGCAGGAGCAATTAGGACATCGACCCCAACTTTCGGCTTCTAAACGAAAACAAGGTCTTTGAGGTTGGTGTAATGCGAACAACTAGGGGAGTCAACCCATCAAACCCAACACCTCCCCTATATAAGCTATTTGTCTGATTCTCATACATGTGTAGTCTACAGGAGCAATTAGGACATCGACCCCAACTTTTGACTTCTTAACGAAAACAAGGTCTTTGAGGTTGACGTAATGCGCACAACCAGGGGAGTCGACCCATCAAACCCAACACCTCCCCTATATAAGCTATTTGTCCGATTCTCATACATGTGTAGCCTACAGGAGCCATTAGGACATTGACCCCAACTTTTGACTTCTTAACGAAAACAAGGTCTTTGAGGTTGGCGTAATGCGCACAACCAAGGGAGTTGACCCATCAAACCCAACACCTCCCCTATATAAGCTATTTGTCTGATTCTCATACATGTGTAGCCTGCAACAACGATTAGGACATCCACCCCAACTTCTGAATTCGTCTGCGTTGACCGCACCAAAGGTGCACGCCTTGGTGCTCACCAAAATCCGACTTCCGACTTCTTCTGCTATGCGGGGTCTTTGAGGTTGGCGCAGTGCGCACAACCAGGGGAGTCAACCCACCGAATGCAACACCTCCCCTATATAAGCTATTTGTCTGATTCTCATACATGCGTAGACTGCAGCAATGATTAGGACATCCACCCCAACTTTTGACTTCTTAAACAAGACAGGGTCTTTGAAGTTGGTGCAGTGCACACAACCAGGGGAGTCGACCCATCAAACGCAACACCTCCCCTATATAAAGCTATTTGTCCGATTCTCATACGTGTAGTCTGCAGCAGCGATTAGGACATCGACCCCAACTTCCGAATTCGTTTGCATTGACCGCACCAAAGGTGCACGCCTTGGTGTGCACCTTGGAGTGCACTTTGGTGCTCACCTCGGTGCACACTTTGGTGTGCACCTCGGTGTGCACCAAAGGTGCGCACCTTGGAGCGCACCAAAGGTGTACACTTTGGAGCGCACCACATAGGGTCTTTGAGAGGTTGGCGCAGTGCGCACACCAAGGTGGGTGTTGAGGTGCGTGCCGAGGTGGGTGGGTGCTAGGGTGCGCTCCATGGTGGGTGCCAGGGTGGGTGCGTGCTAGGGTGGATTCCAAAGAGGGTCATAGGGTGGGTGCCAAGGTGGGTTGGTGATATAGTGGGTTCAAAGGTGGGTACTAGGGTGGGTTCCAAGGTGGGTCACAAGTTGGGTGCCAGGATGCGTGGGTGTTAGGTTGGGTGCCAAGGTGGGCTCCTGCGTGGGTGGGTGCTAGGGTGGGTTTCAAGGTGGACGCGAGGGCGGGTGCCAAGGTGGGTAACAAGTTGGGTGTTAGGATGGGTGAGTGCTAGAGTGGGTGCCAAGGTGGGTGGGTGCTAAGGTGGATGCCAAGGTGGTTCACAGGGTGGGTGGGTTCTAGGGTGAGTTCCAAGGTGGGTCACAGGTTTAGTGCTAGGGTGCGTGTCAAGGCGGGTGTCGAGGTGCCTGGGTGCTAGGGTGTGGATGCCAATGTGGGTCATAGGGTGGGTACTAGGGTGGGCTGCAATGTGGGTGCCAAGGTGGGTAACATGCTCGGTTGGTTCTAAATTGGGTGTCAGGGTGGGTGTGCACCCACCTTGCCCGAGGTGGGTGCCAAGGTGCCAGTGTGGGTGGGTGCTAAGGTGGATGCCAAGGTGGGTGAGAAGGTGGGTGATAGGTTGAGTGGTAGGATGGGTGGGTGCCAAGATGGGTCACAGGGTGGGTGCAAGGGTGGGTAGGTGCTAGGGTTGGTGTCAGGGTGGGTGGGTGCTAGGTTGGGTTCCAAGGTGGGTGCGAGGGTGAGTGTCAAGGTGGGTCACAGGTTAGGTGCTAGGATGGGTGAGTGCTAGGGTGCAAAGGTGCCAGGGTGGGTGCTAGGATGGGTCGATGCTAGGGTGAGTGGCAAGGTGGGTCCACAAGTGTCAAGGTGGGTGCCGAGGTGGGTGCCAACTTGGGTTCCAAGGTGGGTGCCAAGTGGGCGACTGCTATGGTGGATGCCAAGGTGGGTCACGGGGTGGGTGCCAAGTTGCTAGGTTGTGTTCCAAGGTGGGTGCCAACGTGGCTGCTAGGGTGCGTGGGTTAAAGGGTGTGTCACAACGTGGGTGCCAGGATGGGTGCGCACCCACACTGGCCAAGACGGGTGCAAGGTTGGGTTCCAAGCCCGGTCACAGGCTGGGTGCTAGGATGGGTGGGTGCCAAGGTGGGCACCAGGGTGGGTGCACCCACCCTGGCCAAGGTGGGTCACGGGGTGGGTCCTAGGGTGGGTAACAGGGTGGGTACTAAGGTGCGTGCCAAGGTGGGTCATGGGGTGGGTGCCAAGGTGGGCACCAGGGTGGGTGTGCACCAACCCTAGCCAGGGTAGGTCACGGGGTGGTTGTCGGGGTGGGCGTCAAGGAGCCAAGGTGGGTGGCAAGTAGCCAAGTTGCGTGCCAAGGTGGGTGTCGGGGTGGGTGCCAAGGATCCAAGGTGGGTGCCAAGGAACCAAGGTGGGTGTCTGGGTGGGTGCCGAGGTGGGAGCCAGGGTGGGTCCCAAGGTGAGTGCAAAGGTGGGTGCCAGGGTCAAGGTGAGTGCCAATGTGGGTTCCAAGGTGCCAGGGTCAGGGTGAGTGCCAATGTGGGTTCAAAGGTGCTAAGTTGGGTGCGAGGTTGGGTGCGAGGGTGGGTGGGTGCCAAGGTGTGCTAGGTGGAAGCCCGGGTGGGTCGGCATCCCATGGGTGTCGAGTTGGGTGCCTGATGGGTGCTTCTTGTCAAGTTTTAGTCGTCGGGACTCATTTCGAGCCTTAGAGGTCGTTTCTTGTCCGGTTGCCCTGTCTTCGACCTGGGAACCCAATTTTGGTCCTCGGGTCCCATTTTTTTTTGTCTCGCATCCCACTTTTGGCCTGTGGCCTTTTCGGGGTCGATTCTCGTTTTGGGCATCAGAGCATGTTTCTTCTCCTAAAACCCAATATTTGTTTATTAAGTCTCGGAACACATTTTTGTTCTCGTGGACCCATCATGGGTCTTGGAACGCATTTGTGGTCCTTGGGTCCCATTTTGCATCCCGAAACTTGTGTTTTGGTGCTTGATCCCTATTTTGGGTGCCCACCTTGCACCAAGTGCGCACCCGGGGCAAACCGAGCGCCTTGGTGCACCGGGGCAAGATCGAGCGTGCACCCGAGGCGCCCCGAACATGCACCAAGGTGCACTCGGCCCACATGTGAGCGCAGGTCGTTGCGCCCGAGGTGGTGTGTGGGCACCGCGTTGCAGACGGGACACTGCACGCACACGACGCCCCGTCCAGGTGCACGCACGTAGGCCGGGCCGGGTGCACACCCGACGCCCTAGCAAGGTGCGCGCACCCGGGCAGGGCTCACACTTGGCGAACGGGGCGCACTTCGCGAGGGAGGGTGTGCACCTCGACGGGGGTGGGTGGCCGGGGTGGATTCGCACGTGGGTCGCGGTTTGCTAAGTACACACTGCGACAAGCTCATAACGGGTGCGATCATACCAGCGTTAGTGCACCGGATCCCATCAGAACTCCGCAGTTAAGCGCGCTTGGGCCGGAGTAGTACTGGGATGGGTGACCTCCCGGGAAGTCCCGGTGTTGCACCCTTTTTTAGTTTTTCGCCGGGCGTCGCAATGCTATTTGAATAAACCTTTTGCCCGTTTGCGTTCTCGTCGGGGCCGGGCCGGGCCGGGGTGCGCTGCCCGCACTACCGCGCGCGCGGGGGCGACACCGAGCGCGCACCCGAGGCGCCCCGAGCACACAGGCCACGGTGCAACCCGGGCGTTGTGCGCGCACCCCGGTGCGCCCGAGGTGCTGCGCGCGCACCCAGGTGAAATCGGTGTGCACCTCGGCCAGTGCGCGCTCGGTCGAGTCGCGCACGTTGGCCAAGGTGCACGGTGATGTTTCTTACTCTAAGGTTCCGCACCAGACGCCCGGGACAGGTGAGCGAAGCTGGGCGGGGCCGGGTGCGCGGCCGGGGCAGGTGCACGCAGCTGGAGAGAGCTTTGGAGCACACCAGAGGTGCGCACCTTGGAGCACACTTCGGAGCGCACCAATGATGCGCTCCATTCAAAAGTTTCCTGAAAAGGCAAAAAAAGTTGAGATTATAGAATTTCCCACTTGAGAGATTGTAAAAAAAAAAAATTTAAAATGAAGGAAACGCGGGTGCCAAGGTGTGCGCGCCCGGGTGCGCAGCCCAGCCAAGGTGTGCGCACCAAGGCGCCCACCCTGGCGAAGGTGCACGCAAGGTGCGCACCCGAGGCAAACCGGACAATTAACCCAACTTTCGACTTCGCGCGCACCTGCGCACCTTGGAGCGCACTTCGGAGCGCTCCTTGGTGCGCACCAATCTTGGGCACCTCGGAGTGCACCATGGCGCCCACCAAGGTGCGCACCCGGGGCAAACCGAGCTCCGACTTCGTGCGCACCTTGGAGCGCACGAAAGGTGCGCACCATGGCGCCCACCAAGGTGCGCAGCCCAGCCAAGGCGTGCGCATCAAGGTGCGCACCCTGGCGAAGGTGCGCACCCGGGGCAAACCGAGCTCCGACTTCGTGCGCACCTTGGAGCGCACAAAGGGTGCGCAACCCAGCCAAGGTGTGCGCACCCCGGGCAAACCGAGCTCCGAATCGTGCGCACCTTGGAGCACACTTCGGAGCCCTCCTTGGTGCGCACCGATGTTGCGCACCTCGGAGCGCACCCGGGGAAAACAATGCAATTAACCCGACTTTCGACTTCGTGGGCACCTCGGAGCGCTCTCGGGTTCGCACCTCGGAGCACACCGAGGTGCGCACCTTTGATGCGCTGCCTTCACCAATTTCCAGAAAAGGCAAGAAAACATTGAGAAGGTGTGCGCACCGAGGTGCCCACCCTGGCGAAGGTGCACGCGAGGTGCGCACCCGGGGCAAACCGGGCTCCGACTTCGTGCACGCCATGCTGCGCACCTTGGAGGGCCATGGTGCGCACCTTGGAGCACACTTCGGAGCGCTCAATGGTGCCCAACCCAGCCAAGGTGCCCACCGCGGCGAAGGTGCACGCGAGGTGCGCACCCGGGGCAAACCGGGCTCCGACTTCGTGCACGCCATGCTGCGCACCTTGGAGGGCCATGGTGCGCACCTTGGAGCACACTTCGGAGCGCTCAATGGTGCCCAACCCAGCCAAGGTGCCCACCGCGGCGAAGGTGCACGCGAGGTGCGCACCCGGGGCAAACCGGGCTCCGACTTCGTGCACGCCGCACCTTGGAGCACACTTCGGAGCGCTCCTTGGTGCGCACCAGGGCGCGCAACCCAGCCGAGGTGCCCACCCCGGCGAAGGTGCACGCGGGGTGCGCACCCGGGGCAAACCGGGCTCCGACTTCGTGCACGCCATGGTGCCCACCGCGGCGAAGGTGCACGCGAGGTGCGCACCCGGGGCAAACCGGGCTCCGACTTCGTGCACGCCGCACCTTGGAGCACACTTCGGAGCGCTCCTTGGTGCGCACCAGGGCGCGCAACCCAGCCGAGGTGCCCACCCCGGCGAAGGTGCACGCGAGGTGCGCACCCGGGGCAAACCGGGCTCCGACTTCGTGCACGCCATGGTGCCCACCGCGGCGAAGGTGCACGCGAGGTGCGCACCCGGGGCAAACCGGGCTCCGACTTCGTGCACGCCGCACCTTGGAGCACACTTCGGAGCGCTCCTTGGTGCGCACCATGGTGCCCACCAGGGCGCGCAACCCCGCCGAAGGTGCACGCGAGGTGCGCACCCGGGGCAAACCGGGCTCCGACTTCGTGCACGCCGCACCTTGGAGCACACTTCGGAGCGCTCCTTGGTGCGCACCAGGGCGCGCAACCCCGCCGAAGGTGCACGCGAGGTGCGCACCCGGGGCAAACCGGGCTCCGACTTCGTGCACGCCATGGTGCGCACCAGGGTGCCCACCGCGGCGAAGGTGCGCACCCGGGGCAAACCGGGCTCCGACTTCGTGCACGCCGCACCTTGGAGCACACTTCGGAGCGCTCCTTGGTGCGCACCAGGGCGCGCAACCCAGCCGAGGTGCCCACCCCGGCGAAGGTGCACGCGAGGTGCGCACCCGGGGCAAACCGGGCTCCGACTTCGTGCACGCCATGGTGCCCACCGCGGCGAAGGTGCGCACCCGGGGCAAACCGGGCTAGGACTTCGTGCACGCCGCACCTTGGAGCACACTTCGGAGCGCTCCTTGGTGCGCACCATGGTGCCCACCAGGCCGCGCAACCCAGCCAAGGTGTGCGCACCAAGGTGCACGCGAGGTGCGCACCCGGGGCAAACCGGGGTCCGGCTTCGTGCACGCCGCACCTTGGAGCACACATCGGGGCGCTCCCGGGTTCGCACCGGCGTTGCGCACCGTGGTGGGCACCTCGGAGCGCACCGTGGTGGGCACCTCGGAGCACACCAAGGTGGGCAGCGAGGTGCGCACCTTTGATGCGATGCCTTCACTAATTTCCATAAAAGGCAAAAAAAAACGAGATTTTAAAATTTCCGTTTTGAAAGATAGTGAGAAAAAGGGAATGCTGGTGCCATCTTGAGCCCGCCCTGGTGCGCAGCCCAGCCAAGGTGTGCGCACCAAGGTGCCCACCCTGGCGAAGGTGCGCGCCCGGGCAATTAACCCAACTTCCAACTTCGCGCGCGCCAGGGTGGGAGCGCACCCAACAACCGGGCCTGGGAAGAGCCAATGCGAGAAACCCCACCAAACGCTCTGACAAAAAAAGAGGGGGCGCTCCAGTAACCCCGCTTCGGAGCGCACCCTGGGCAAACCCAGCCAGGGTGCCCACCCCGGCCAAGGTGCAGGCGAGGTGCGCACCCGGGGCAAACCGGGCTCCGACAACGTGCACGCCGCACCTTGGAGCACACTTCGTAGCGCTCCCGGGTGCGCACCTCAGAGCACACCAAGGTGGGCAGCGAGGTGCGCACCTTTGATGCGCTGCCTTCACTAATTTCCAGAAAAGGCAAAAAAAAGAGGAGATTTTAAAATTTCCGTTTTGAAAGATAGTGAAAAAAACGGAACGCGGGTGCCATCTTGAGCCCGCCCTGGTGCACAGCCCAGGTAAGGTGCCCACCCTGGCAAAGGTGCGCACCCGGGCAATTAACCCTACTTCCGACTTCGTGCGCGCCAGGGTGGCAACCGGGCCTGGGAAGAGCCAATGCGAGAAACCCCACCAAACGCTCCGACAAAAAAAGAGGCGGCGCTCCAATAACCCCGCTTCGGAGCGCAGCCGGGGCAAACCCAGCCAAGGTGCCCACCCCGACGAAGGTGCACGCGAGGTGCGCACCCGGGGCAAACCGGGCTCCGACAACGTGCACGCAGCACCTTGGAGCACACTTCGAAGCACTCCCGGGTGCCCACCGGCGTTGCGCACCGTGGTGGGCAGCGAGGTGCGCACCTTTGATGCGCTGCCTTCACTAATTTCCAGAAAAGGCAAAAAAAAATGAGATTTTAAAATTTCCGTTTTGAAAGATAGTGAAAAAAACGGAACGCGGGTGCCATCTTGAGCCCGCCCTGGTGCGCAGCCCAGGCAAGGCATGCGCACCAAGGTGCCCACCCGCGGTGCACGCCCGGGGCAAACCGGGCTCCGACTTCGTGCAGGCCGCACCTTGGAGCACACTTCGGAGCGCTCCTTGGTGCGCACCATGGTGCCCACCAGGGCGCACCCGGGGCAAACCGGGCTCCGACTTCGTGCACGCCGCACCTTGGAGCACACATCGG
Source organism: Cryptomeria japonica (assembly GCF_030272615.1). Lineage (NCBI taxonomy): Eukaryota > Viridiplantae > Streptophyta > Pinopsida > Cupressales > Cupressaceae > Cryptomeria > Cryptomeria japonica. Next base: position 60,714 of record NW_026729454.1, on the reverse strand, counting down.
AGCGCTCCCAGGTTCGCACCAGCGTTGCGCACCTTTGATGCGCTGCCTTCACTAATTTCCAGAAAAGGCAAAAAAAAACGATATTTTAAAATTTCCGTTCTGAAAGATAGTGAAAAAAACGGAACGCGGGTGCCATCTTGAGCCCTTCCTGGTGCGCAGCCCAGGCAAGTTGTGCGCACCAAGGTGCCCACCCTGGCGGAGGTGCGCGCCCGGGGCAAACCGGGCTCCGACTTCGTGCACTGCATGGTGCCCACCAAGGCGCGCAACCCAGCCAAGGTGCCCACCGCAGCGAAGGTGCACGCGAGGTGCGCACCCGAGGTGCACACCCGGGGCAAACCGAGCTCCGACTTCGTGCACGCCGCACCTTGGAGCACACTTCAGAGCGCTCCTTGGTGCGCACCAGGGCGCGCAACCCAGCCAAGGTGCTCACCCCGGCGAAGGTGCACGCGAGGTGCGCACCCGGGGCAAGCCGGGCTCGGACTTCGTGCACGCCGCACCTTGGAGCACACATCGGAGCGCTCCCGGGTTCGCACCAGCATTGCGCACCTTTGATGCGCTGCCTTCACTAATTTCCAGAAAAGGCAAAAAAAAAAAAAAAACGAGATTTTAAAATTTCCGTTTTGAAAGATAGTGAAAAAAACGGAACGCGGGTGCCATCTTGAGCCCGCCCTGGTGTGCAGCCCAGGCAAGTTGTGCGCACCAAGGCACCCACCCTGGCCAAGGTGGGTCACGGGGTGGGTCCTAGGGTGGGTAACGGGGTGGGTACTAAGGTGCGTGCCAAGGTGGGTCATGGGGTGGGTGCCAAGGTGGGCACCAGGGTGGGTGTGCACCAACCCTAGCCAGGGTAGGTCACGGGGTGGTTGTCGGGGTGGGCGTCAAGGAGCCAAGGTGGGTGGCAAGTAGCCAAGTTGCGTGCCAAGGTGGGTGTCGGGGTGGGTGCCAAGGATCCAAGGTGGGTGCCAAGGAACCAAGGTGGGTGTCTGGGTGGGTGCCGAGGTGGGAGCCAGGGTGGGTCCCAAGGTGAGTGCAAAGGTGGGTGCCAGGGTCAAGGTGAGTGCCAATGTGGGTTCCAAGGTGCCAGGGTCAGGGTGAGTGCCAATGTGGGTTCAAAGGTGCTAAGTTGGGTGCGAGGTTGGGTGCGAGGGTGGGTGGGTGCCAAGGTGTGCTAGGTGGAAGCCCGGGTGGGTCGGCATCCCATGGGTGTCGAGTTGGGTGCCTGATGGGTGCTTCTTGTCAAGTTTTAGTCGTCGGGACTCATTTCGAGCCTTAGAGGTCGTTTCTTGTCCGGTTGCCCTGTCTTCGACCTGGGAACCCAATTTTGGTCCTCGGGTCCCATTTTTTTTTGTCTCGCATCCCACTTTTGGCCTGTGGCCTTTTCGGGGTCGATTCTCGTTTTGGGCATCAGAGCATGTTTCTTCTCCTAAAACCCAATATTTGTTTATTAAGTCTCGGAACACATTTTTGTTCTCGTGGACCCATCATGGGTCTTGGAACGCATTTGTGGTCCTTGGGTCCCATTTTGCATCCCGAAACTTGTGTTTTGGTGCTTGATCCCTATTTTGGGTGCCCACCTTGCACCAAGTGCGCACCCGGGGCAAACCGAGCGCCTTGGTGCACCGGGGCAAGATCGAGCGTGCACCCGAGGCGCCCCGAACATGCACCAAGGTGCACTCGGCCCACATGTGAGCGCAGGTCGTTGCGCCCGAGGTGGTGTGTGGGCACCGCGTTGCAGACGGGACACTGCACGCACACGACGCCCCGTCCAGGTGCACGCACGTAGGCCGGGCCGGGTGCACACCCGACGCCCTAGCAAGGTGCGCGCACCCGGGCAGGGCTCACACTTGGCGAACGGGGCGCACTTCGCGAGGGAGGGTGTGCACCTCGACGGGGGTGGGTGGCCGGGGTGGATTCGCACGTGGGTCGCGGTTTGCTAAGTACACACTGCGACAAGCTCATAACGGGTGCGATCATACCAGCGTTAGTGCACCGGATCCCATCAGAACTCCGCAGTTAAGCGCGCTTGGGCCGGAGTAGTACTGGGATGGGTGACCTCCCGGGAAGTCCCGGTGTTGCACCCTTTCTTAGTTTTTCGCCGGGCGTCGCAATGCTATTTGAATAAACCTTTTGCCCGTTTGCGTTCTCGTCGGGGCCGGGCCGGGCCGGGGTGCGCTGCCCGCACTACCGCGCGCGCGGGGGGCGACACCGAGCGCGCACCCGAGGCGCCCCGAGCACACAGGCCACGGTGCAACCCGGGCGTTGTGCGCGCACCCCGGTGCGCCCGAGGTGCTGCGCGCGCACCCAGGTGAAATCGGTGTGCACCTCGGCCAGTGCGCGCTCGGTCGAGTCGCGCACGTTGGCCAAGGTGCACGGTGATGTTTCTTACTCTAAGGTTCCGCACCAGACGCCCGGGACAGGTGAGCGAAGCTGGGCGGGGCCGGGTGCGCGGCCGGGGCAGGTGCACGCAGCTGGAGAGAGCTTTGGAGCACACCAGAGGTGCGCACCTTGGAGCACACTTCGGAGCGCACCAATGATGCGCTCCATTCAAAAGTTTCCTGAAAAGGCAAAAAAAGTTGAGATTATAGAATTTCCCACTTGAGAGATTGTAAAAAAAAAAAATTTAAAATGAAGGAAACGCGGGTGCCAAGGTGTGCGCGCCCGGGTGCGCAGCCCAGCCAAGGTGTGCGCACCAAGGCGCCCACCCTGGCGAAGGTGCACGCAAGGTGCGCACCCGAGGCAAACCGGACAATTAACCCAACTTTCGACTTCGCGCGCACCTGCGCACCTTGGAGCGCACTTCGGAGCGCTCCTTGGTGCGCACCAATCTTGGGCACCTCGGAGTGCACCATGGCGCCCACCAAGGTGCGCACCCGGGGCAAACCGAGCTCCGACTTCGTGCGCACCTTGGAGCGCACGAAAGGTGCGCACCATGGCGCCCACCAAGGTGCGCAGCCCAGCCAAGGCGTGCGCATCAAGGTGCGCACCCTGGCGAAGGTGCGCACCCGGGGCAAACCGAGCTCCGACTTCGTGCGCACCTTGGAGCGCACAAAGGGTGCGCAACCCAGCCAAGGTGTGCGCACCCCGGGCAAACCGAGCTCCGAATCGTGCGCACCTTGGAGCACACTTCGGAGCCCTCCTTGGTGCGCACCGATGTTGCGCACCTCGGAGCGCACCCGGGGAAAACAATGCAATTAACCCGACTTTCGACTTCGTGGGCACCTCGGAGCGCTCTCGAGTTCGCACCTCGGAGCACACCGAGGTGCGCACCTTTGATGCGCTGCCTTCACCAATTTCCAGAAAAGGCAAGAAAACATTGAGAAGGTGTGCGCACCGAGGTGCCCACCCTGGCGAAGGTGCACGCGAGGTGCGCACCCGGGGCAAACCGGGCTCCGACTTCGTGCACGCCATGCTGCGCACCTTGGAGGGCCATGGTGCGCACCTTGGAGCACACTTCGGAGCGCTCAATGGTGCCCAACCCAGCCAAGGTGCCCACCGCGGCGAAGGTGCACGCGAGGTGCGCACCCGGGGCAAACCGGGCTCCGACTTCGTGCACGCCGCACCTTGGAGCACACTTCGGAGCGCTCCTTGGTGCGCACCAGGGCGCGCAACCCAGCCGAGGTGCCCACCCCGGCGAAGGTGCACGCGGGGTGCGCACCCGGGGCAAACCGGGCTCCGACTTCGTGCACGCCATGGTGCCCACCGCGGCGAAGGTGCACGCGAGGTGCGCACCCGGGGCAAACCGGGCTCCGACTTCGTGCACGCCGCACCTTGGAGCACACTTCGGAGCGCTCCTTGGTGCGCACCAGGGCGCGCAACCCAGCCGAGGTGCCCACCCCGGCGAAGGTGCACGCGAGGTGCGCACCCGGGGCAAACCGGGCTCCGACTTCGTGCACGCCATGGTGCCCACCGCGGCGAAGGTGCACGCGAGGTGCGCACCCGGGGCAAACCGGGCTCCGACTTCGTGCACGCCGCACCTTGGAGCACACTTCGGAGCGCTCCTTGGTGCGCACCATGGTGCCCACCAGGGCGCGCAACCCCGCCGAAGGTGCACGCGAGGTGCGCACCCGGGGCAAACCGGGCTCCGACTTCGTGCACGCCGCACCTTGGAGCACACTTCGGAGCGCTCCTTGGTGCGCACCAGGGCGCGCAACCCCGCCGAAGGTGCACGCGAGGTGCGCACCCGGGGCAAACCGGGCTCCGACTTCGTGCACGCCATGGTGCGCACCAGGGTGCCCACCGCGGCGAAGGTGCGCACCCGGGGCAAACCGGGCTCCGACTTCGTGCACGCCGCACCTTGGAGCACACTTCGGAGCGCTCCTTGGTGCGCACCAGGGCGCGCAACCCAGCCGAGGTGCCCACCCCGGCGAAGGTGCACGCGAGGTGCGCACCCGGGGCAAACCGGGCTCCGACTTCGTGCACGCCATGGTGCCCACCGCGGCGAAGGTGCGCACCCGGGGCAAACCGGGCTAGGACTTCGTGCACGCCGCACCTTGGAGCACACTTTGGAGCGCTCCTTGGTGCGCACCATGGTGCCCACCAGGCCGCGCAACCCAGCCAAGGTGTGCGCACCAAGGTGCACGCGAGGTGCGCACCCGGGGCAAACCGGGGTCCGGCTTCGTGCACGCCGCACCTTGGAGCACACATCGGGGCGCTCCCGGGTTCGCACCGGCGTTGCGCACCGTGGTGGGCACCTCGGAGCGCACCGTGGTGGGCACCTCGGAGCACACCAAGGTGGGCAGCGAGGTGCGCACCTTTGATGCGATGCCTTCACTAATTTCCATAAAAGGCAAAAAAAAACGAGATTTTAAAATTTCCGTTTTGAAAGATAGTGAGAAAAAGGGAATGCTGGTGCCATCTTGAGCCCGCCCTGGTGCGCAGCCCAGCCAAGGTGTGCGCACCAAGGTGCCCACCCTGGCGAAGGTGCGCGCCCGGGCAATTAACCCAACTTCCAACTTCGCGCGCGCCAGGGTGGGAGCGCACCCAACAACCGGGCCTGGGAAGAGCCAATGCGAGAAACCCCACCAAACGCTCTGACAAAAAAAGAGGGGGCGCTCCAGTAACCCCGCTTCGGAGCGCACCCTGGGCAAACCCAGCCAGGGTGCCCACCCCGGCCAAGGTGCAGGCGAGGTGCGCACCCGGGGCAAACCGGGCTCCGACAACGTGCACGCCGCACCTTGGAGCACACTTCGTAGCGCTCCCGGGTGCGCACCTCAGAGCACACCAAGGTGGGCAGCGAGGTGCGCACCTTTGATGCGCTGCCTTCACTAATTTCCAGAAAAGGCAAAAAAAAGAGGAGATTTTAAAATTTCCGTTTTGAAAGATAGTGAAAAAAACGGAACGCGGGTGCCATCTTGAGCCCGCCCTGGTGCACAGCCCAGGTAAGGTGCCCACCCTGGCAAAGGTGCGCACCCGGGCAATTAACCCTACTTCCGACTTCGTGCGCGCCAGGGTGGCAACCGGGCCTGGGAAGAGCCAATGCGAGAAACCCCACCAAACGCTCCGACAAAAAAAGAGGCGGCGCTCCAATAACCCCGCTTCGGAGCGCAGCCGGGGCAAACCCAGCCAAGGTGCCCACCCCGACGAAGGTGCACGCGAGGTGCGCACCCGGGGCAAACCGGGCTCCGACAACGTGCACGCAGCACCTTGGAGCACACTTCGAAGCACTCCCGGGTGCCCACCGGCGTTGCGCACCGTGGTGGGCAGCGAGGTGCGCACCTTTGATGCGCTGCCTTCACTAATTTCCAGAAAAGGCAAAAAAAAATGAGATTTTAAAATTTCCGTTTTGAAAGATAGTGAAAAAAACGGAACGCGGGTGCCATCTTGAGCCCGCCCTGGTGCGCAGCCCAGGCAAGGCATGCGCACCAAGGTGCCCACCCGCGGTGCACGCCCGGGGCAAACCGGGCTCCGACTTCGTGCAGGCCGCACCTTGGAGCACACTTCGGAGCGCTCCTTGGTGCGCACCATGGTGCCCACCAGGGCGCACCCGGGGCAAACCGGGCTCCGACTTCGTGCACGCCGCACCTTGGAGCACACATCGGAGCGCTCCCAGGTTCGCACCAGCGTTGCGCACCTTTGATGCGCTGCCTTCACTAATTTCCAGAAAAGGCAAAAAAAAACGATATTTTAAAATTTCCGTTCTGAAAGATAGTGAAAAAAACGGAACGCGGGTGCCATCTTGAGCCCTTCCTGGTGCGCAGCCCAGGCAAGTTGTGCGCACCAAGGTGCCCACCCTGGCGGAGGTGCGCGCCCGGGGCAAACCGGGCTCCGACTTCGTGCACTGCATGGTGCCCACCAAGGCGCGCAACCCAGCCAAGGTGCCCACCGCAGCGAAGGTGCACGCGAGGTGCGCACCCGAGGTGCACACCCGGGGCAAACCGAGCTCCGACTTCGTGCACGCCGCACCTTGGAGCACACTTCAGAGCGCTCCTTGGTGCGCACCAGGGCGCGCAACCCAGCCAAGGTGCTCACCCCGGCGAAGGTGCACGCGAGGTGCGCACCCGGGGCAAGCCGGGCTCGGACTTCGTGCACGCCGCACCTTGGAGCACACATCGGAGCGCTCCCGGGTTCGCACCAGCATTGCGCACCTTTGATGCGCTGCCTTCACTAATTTCCAGAAAAGGCAAAAAAAAAAAAAAAACGAGATTTTAAAATTTCCGTTTTGAAAGATAGTGAAAAAAACGGAACGCGGGTGCCATCTTGAGCCCGCCCTGGTGTGCAGCCCAGGCAAGTTGTGCGCACCAAGGCACCCACCCTGGCCAAGGTGGGTCACGGGGTGGGTCCTAGGGTGGGTAACGGGGTGGGTACTAAGGTGCGTGCCAAGGTGGGTCATGGGGTGGGTGCCAAGGTGGGCACCAGGGTGGGTGTGCACCAACCCTAGCCAGGGTAGGTCACGGGGTGGTTGTCGGGGTGGGCGTCAAGGAGCCAAGGTGGGTGGCAAGTAGCCAAGTTGCGTGCCAAGGTGGGTGTCGGGGTGGGTGCCAAGGATCCAAGGTGGGTGCCAAGGAACCAAGGTGGGTGTCTGGGTGGGTGCCGAGGTGGGAGCCAGGGTGGGTCCCAAGGTGAGTGCAAAGGTGGGTGCCAGGGTCAAGGTGAGTGCCAATGTGGGTTCCAAGGTGCCAGGGTCAGGGTGAGTGCCAATGTGGGTTCAAAGGTGCTAAGTTGGGTGCGAGGTTGGGTGCGAGGGTGGGTGGGTGCCAAGGTGTGCTAGGTGGAAGCCCGGGTGGGTCGGCATCCCATGGGTGTCGAGTTGGGTGCCTGATGGGTGCTTCTTGTCAAGTTTTAGTCGTCGGGACTCATTTCGAGCCTTAGAGGTCGTTTCTTGTCCGGTTGCCCTGTCTTCGACCTGGGAACCCAATTTTGGTCCTCGGGTCCCATTTTTTTTTGTCTCGCATCCCACTTTTGGCCTGTGGCCTTTTCGGGGTCGATTCTCGTTTTGGGCATCAGAGCATGTTTCTTCTCCTAAAACCCAATATTTGTTTATTAAGTCTCGGAACACATTTTTGTTCTCGTGGACCCATCATGGGTCTTGGAACGCATTTGTGGTCCTTGGGTCCCATTTTGCATCCCGAAACTTGTGTTTTGGTGCTTGATCCCTATTTTGGGTGCCCACCTTGCACCAAGTGCGCACCCGGGGCAAACCGAGCGCCTTGGTGCACCGGGGCAAGATCGAGCGTGCACCCGAGGCGCCCCGAACATGCACCAAGGTGCACTCGGCCCACATGTGAGCGCAGGTCGTTGCGCCCGAGGTGGTGTGTGGGCACCGCGTTGCAGACGGGACACTGCACGCACACGACGCCCCGTCCAGGTGCACGCACGTAGGCCGGGCCGGGTGCACACCCGACGCCCTAGCAAGGTGCGCGCACCCGGGCAGGGCTCACACTTGGCGAACGGGGCGCACTTCGCGAGGGAGGGTGTGCACCTCGACGGGGGTGGGTGGCCGGGGTGGATTCGCACGTGGGTCGCGGTTTGCTAAGTACACACTGCGACAAGCTCATAACGGGTGCGATCATACCAGCGTTAGTGCACCGGATCCCATCAGAACTCCGCAGTTAAGCGCGCTTGGGCCGGAGTAGTACTGGGATGGGTGACCTCCCGGGAAGTCCCGGTGTTGCACCCTTTTTTAGTTTTTCGCCGGGCGTCGCAATGCTATTTGAATAAACCTTTTGCCCGTTTGCGTTCTCGTCGGGGCCGGGCCGGGCCGGGGTGCGCTGCCCGCAC